>NW_019213070.1:261541-489925 GCF_002532875.2 Varroa jacobsoni | reverse complement strand
AGAGTAAATTAATTTTGTGAAATGTGCTGTCGAGTTATTTTTGCCCAAAAAGTACGTCCATCTAGTCTCAAATCATCTTGACCCATAGAGCCCCCAAGGTGGTCATAAAATATAGCTAAACACACTGATTCTCATAGCTACTGCATTTAACTAGCTAGCCATGTTCGATTTGTTATGGCAAATGTGGGGCCTAGGTATTGAGGATTCTGTGGTGTTGTTAGGTTAATAAATGTTCCAAAATAGCCTCACGTTTTAAAATTCGATTCGAGGTGTACCAAATGTTTAATCTACGTGCATTCAAGAAGGTTGTACAGTTTAATAATGGCGGAGTGGCTCGTGCAGAAGATCGCACTGCACAACCTTTGAAACAGGTAGAATAATTAAAACATTCTACTATATAATAGGGGGGACGGGTCGGTAATAACTTTGTTTATTGATGTTGGATTATCTAAGACTTAGTAAAAAACATGTGGTGGTAATCTGAAATGTGTACATGATTCAGTTGCGAGGACAGTAATACCATTATGAAATATCATGCCTGGAAGAAATGTGTCACATCTGAATTAATCTTCACATCGTAGAACCATTGTTACGCTCTATAGTAAACCGAAATTTAACCAGTCCATTATTTAGCTGATGCGGTTTTATGTTAGCAATGAGGATCTAATATATCTGCACTATTGTCGAATGACCCATCACGTGCTCGTCGATGCTCAGCCAAAAAAAGATGATCTTGAAAAAGATCTTTATCTTCATATGATCGAGGATGAAATCATCGCACAGACTTAGCTATTTATGTAACTTGGCCTGTTTGTCAGAGACTTGACTCCAAGTTTCTTTCATACAAAATACAACATATCTCTAACATCAGTCGAAGCCTGTTGGGGACTTTTCCTGACTTTGCCCCAAACGTATTACAGACACCGCTTGAATAACTGGGAATTATCGAGAGACCGTCGGCATTCTTAGAAGTGTTCTGAAAACACATTGAGAAATATTACAGAAATCGTTGCTTGCAGGCTTCTGTAGGCTTGGACAAGATAAAGTCTCATCTATTATACAAGCTACATTTCTATGGAATCCGCTCTTTAGTTTGAACTCGTGTGTGTATGTGTAGCATGAGGTTTCCTTGACTACGGTGTGATTTCGTCGCGCCGCTTTTACCCATATGGGCACGTGGCCTCCACCCATGCTGCTTTATGATCAATTGACAATGAAACTGTCGGAAGTGGTACTGTTATCATCAATCGGATCGAATAAATACTGCCGCTTATCGGGATGACCAGTAGAGGGTTTGAGCTCGTTGGCTCCATTATATCTGTTAGGCCACACCGATGGCGACTTAGGTATGAAGAAAGGAGTATTGATTTAGGTGAGTGCGTGTGTTTGTGTGTGTGTGTGGGTGGGTGGGTGGGTGTGCGTGCGTGTGTGTGTGTGTGTGTGCACGGGTCTGAGAGATTCTAGGAAGCTGAGTTCTGGGAATAGCACCTGACCTTCGAAGGGATGCGTAACCTGATTTTCGGACAAAAGGGAAGAGAGAAATGGGTGAGTGAGCTTATTGGCGTTAGCTCAAATTTATTGTGACGAACTATTCATTCTAGTTGAACCTTGTGAGCGTCCAGTAGTGAGCTACGATTTGGTACTACGATATACCTTAAGGTATTTCAACACGCAAAAGACACACAACATTTACTGAGCTAAGGTAAGCCTTGGGGAAAGTGAATTGCATAGAAGATGAAGATTCATAGAAAACAGTCTAAATGACTTTTTCAACCGGTCCGACAGTTGATGTACACAAGGTGGGTGCAAGCACAATTTTACAGTATTATTAGAGTTTCGGGCTAAGCAAGAATATGTATATTGCGTTTTTATAATAATATAATACGAGCGGGATTTTACCTCACCTCAAAAATTTACCGATGCTCCGAGAAGCATAACATCAGGATACGTTGTCTCGTCATGCGTTTCTTCATTCGCTGTTTAACGTTATCTTGTCACTTTTTCGTCAGAGAAAAAGTAACAAGATAATTTTTTCCATCTAAGCCAGAGTTAACAATTCAAACTCTATTTTACCACGTAATAGCTATCCCATAGCAGTTTTTCCTACATAGCCTTTCTATAATGCTATGTTCCATTCGAACCATTCCCTTACTTTGTTGTCTCGTTGGTATTTAAACTTGTTGCGAGATCACTGATACGTGTTTGTTTGCTATACAACAATTGTTTGCTACAATATACCTGCCTACAATATATCAGCGTGCTGGGAGTCAACTGTTCGATGCAATATATCTAACGGCGTAAGCACCGGACATAGAAGACAAAAAAGGGTTTTACTTTTCAAGTCTGGCCTGTTACGTTCGTATAGCCGTATAAATGAAAAGACACAGGCGAGATGATTAGCGGTGTACATCGATGTCTTCACCGCTGACCCGTCAACTGTCTTAACTGTTTTCTAACTAATTGCTTATTACCTCTATAAACCTTTTTCACTGTTCTATATATATTCACCTTTTTACGTATGTTAAGCACCCCCTTTATTAAGCTTTTATTAAATTATATTAAACTTTATTAAGCAATACTAACCACGTCTAGCTATGTAGGCGCAGCGTATTTTTCTCTGTGCCCATCGAATCAATATTTTATCAATATCAATGATTTAAAGGCACCTTTCCCCGTACTACGTGCTATATGTATTATTACGAAGCGTTAAATTAGACAAAATATCAATTATTCTTTTAAGTAGAATAATTAGTTCTCAGCTATGTCTGTCACAGGAAAGACAATGGACGTATATTGGATACGATATGCCTAGCCGATACTATTCATCTATGGACAAAGAGACCCTAGAAGATCGTAGAATTCTAGTACAAGGAATCACTTATTCGGTTTGTTAGTTAGAATACTTCATAATGTGGACAACTGTGTGCTGCGAGAAAGAGGTTCATAATGTTGTACTCACTAGTGTCGTAGCACTTGTAAATGGAATTAATTTCAACAGCAATTCCCAAATCAAAGGCGTTGTTATTTTGAATCCAGGAATGGCATTAGGAATTTTCACTCAAATCATTTCTCTGAAGTCCGTTTAACCGTAACAGAGTTGAGTTACCGACGTTACACTGTGTTGAACCTCTTCCGCCTCCCTTCCCCCCGCCCCTAACGGAAACTCGTATGAGAGAATCCATGATGTGACCGTCACGACGGTACGAATTCTGGGACTGTACATTTTATACTTATTTTCCTGAGTCACATTTTCAACATTTCCGCGCTTCAAGTAATTAGTAATCTTAAACAGGCGTATCACGGTACCATTATTTTTATTAAGTTAAAGTGGTTTCATTATCGACCTATTTTTGGGCCTACTAATATAAATGGACACTGAGAGGAGAATGGCAATACTTCATTCCGTTTCATTGTCCCGATTATGTTTAAACGTCTTAATAAATGTTTAAGATGTCGAGCTATCGCGACGGTTTCGTCCGGAAGAACTTCGTTCTCACAAGTACTCAAAAGCCGTTACATTGACATTGTTCGGTATTATAAAGCTAGAGCAATTGACCCTAATTCACAACGGTACCGTTTTTTTTCGGTACAAGCATAATGACATTTTTCTACTTATAAATCGATCCCTAGTTTGATTTTGCTGTGACCCGCCTAGCTTTTGTATTCTGGTATAATTGGCTTTTGATAAGATATTTTCAACTCGGCAAATTTGAAGTCAGATCGTAGTAAAATTAGACAAGGCCATCTGCTAACTTGCGGCCATCAGATTTTAAGATATGGCAGTTTTCTCATGATAGGTACAAATATCGAACATTGTTTTTATCTTCGTGCTGGCTGAAATGAATTAGCGAGCGTTGACAAAGCACCGATCATTGTCGTCACGCTGCTTTCATCGGTGAGTTTGACGTCCTCATGTGACGTGAGTAAACCCGTTTGAAACTTCTTGCATACCTCGGCCTCAACGCTGTAACTGCCACACGCTAAACTAAACAATTCTCCTGAAATCCTTTCTAAATATTGCTTCACAAAGTTAACCGTGTCTTCATCGCATGTCTTACGTGCTGCCACTTCGGCACACCGAGTATAGGATACGAAATTGCAACACGCCCGTGGAATCCTTTCTCGGACAGATTTGCCTAAATACATTACAATTAGCCCAAATCAATCGTTAGTTTCTATGCTATTGTTTGTAAGAGTTATGGTGGCATCCTGTTCCGATATTTCTCTTTTTGCTTTAATACCTATACGATCTCAGCATTAAAAACTGTAGTATTGTAAACTGGGAAATATAAATTTAATCTTGCCAGATGTCTCCCTACTTGTACAAATCACGTTCGTGATACATCAAACAATTTAGGAGAAATTGAGACTTACCATGATCATCCTCCATCGAGGAACGAATAGAGGCTATAAGACGCGCGCTGCAGTTGTACATATCTGAGGATATTTTATGGATACAAGGTGCCATCCGCAAATAAGAGGCATGATAATCGGATTCTGGATCACAACGCTGTTCGTATTCTTCATGAATCGCGTCATAAAACAAACGCGAGAGGCCTTTCTTGACGCTCGAGTGACATTTTTCTGATCGCTTGCGTACGCAATCTTCAGAAGCTGCTTGGCGCTCGCAGTGCTCCTTTAATTGCTCAGTATTCGCAGGAGCCATCACCTAGGAAATGAGAAATATTATGGTTCAATTCCTAACCATGTAGTCGACTTTAATAAGTAGAGAGCACGATGCCTCCAAAAAAGCGTGACATATGCTCACAGTCGACGGCGACATACAGGGTAATTGAGAAACGTTCAATAATATCGATTGCTCTTCAGTTTAGATTCGTTAAACGAGGCTAAACATGAACAACGTCAGAGCTATACGCGAGTATCTGGAGTGTCTTTTTCCGTTCAGGAACACAGCTGTGATTAGATCTATCTCACAGTTAAATACTTTCAAGACAGGGGCGTTATAGAAAAAACAACAAAACACTAGGTCTTTCTACGTTGACGACGATTTCGTGGAACGGGGAGATGAGCATAGTGTGGCAGCGGCTACGAGAAAGGCAAAACGATAAGTAGAGAAATTACCGATTTATAATAATATATTGTATTATTATTATTATTATGTAGTATTCCATTTAAGACGCGGTTGTTTCCAGACTAGACTGGCCACACTTGCAGAAATAACCTCTCGAAGGTTTTTATCCTATCTATAAACGCTTTTTTGCGTTTTACAGATTGCTGCTATTCAAGCAATTTATAACATGACGATGACGAATGAATCTGATTTTATATAGTTGCATTTATAAAGTGACAACAGTTATTAGCAAGAAAGATCGTCAAGTCTATATTTGCTGGCAGAAAAAAGAAATCTGGAACTATCATTGCTGAATTGGCGGTAGAGCTTAACATCTGGCCTGTATAATGTACCCTTTATAGCTAAAACTAAACATTTACACATATTCAAAGGGATTTTTTTTTATTTCTTTTATAAATACAAGCAAACTGACACTTCAATAGCATTTCTGATAGTGGCCTAACAGCGGTTTCGAGTTATTTAATATACGCATGCTTATATACCTTAATCGATTACCTCGTTGAGGCTGGTGGTCCAAAGGAAGATATACTGTCCGCACTTGTCTAAGTAAGCGATAGTACATTCTGGGTTGTCCGCTGGAGCTGCAACACAGATCAGTCGCTCTCCAATTGCTAGAAGTAACGCGGCGACGACGACGCCGAAACGTGAAGGCCTAAGAGCGGACATCCGTTTGAGGTTTGGCAAATGCATCTCGGCGATGTTTTTCTTAATGGAGTCAAGCAGAATGGATAAGCGAAGCCAAATAGGGTAAGAGTCGCCAACAGCCACACTGTAATTAAAACAAGAGCGACACAAACAATAGGATTCGCTATACCGAAAATAATAATATCATATATATATAATATAATAACATTCGTATCTGAATACGGTTGTCAGAAAGATACCACAAACATAAATGTAAATAACTGCAGGGATTATGGGTTGAATTTAATTGGCCAAAAGGCACTGCGCAACTGGGTCCATCCTGCAAGGTATTCCTTCCGAAAGCTTCTACATTGCTGTTGTTTTTATGTTATCGTATCACACACGTTACTGTAAGCGCTTTGGAAGCGCTCGCGACGATGTGAACATTTTTGGACAGCGTATTTTCCGTAGATCTGAAGAACTAATCTTGAATTAGATGATCACGAAGTATAACTTTTGAAGTGAGCTACGTTTTTTTTTTTTATCTATTAAAGGCTTCATAACATAGTTCTTCCTCTCAAACTAGCACACGTCTACCTCAAAGACGTATAGGCTTTGTCCACGAATAGGAAAACTCTTACAAATAAACAAACACGTTATCACAACGTAAACGACTTTTCTGCGTAGAAGTTTTGTCCGCATAAGACATATCGATGCAGTGTTATTCAAATCAAAGCGTGGTCCACATGCCCTATTCGAATTGAGGGTACACTGCGGCGCTTTCTATTTATTTGCGTTTATTCATACGTCCGGAGTATACGCGGACATGTTGCTAGCGTTAGTTCAAATATGAGATAGTGTTAATGCACAGTAGTGCTACATAAACAATATCGCTTGATCTGGTCATTTGGCCTCATGGAAAAACGTCAATTATTTTTATTTTTTTCACCTGCCTAAATTTTTTTCTTAGGTTGTTAGCTACTCGATTTTACAAAATTGATTCATATTCAGTTGGCGTTTAAAAGATTACTACAACGTTACATACCATTTCGTTGATATGGATCGTATCTAGCCCCATTCTAACGCAATAATCGATTGAGCCTTCCTGCATGGGGACTCAAGAAGCCAAAAATCGTGATTTCTAGTAGTACAAGACAGTCGAAGTGATGTTTATTATATCAACGAGACCTACTAAGACGCCACCGATACACCTTACAACCGCCATTAACACTCTCTTTATAATGAAAAAAATGTACACCTTCTCGACAAACACCGACCTCCGAAGTATCTACAAAAATCGACCAAAATATCTTATTACGAATGCTCTGGCTACTGGTAAATCATGGAGCACTGAACCTTACGATGAAGATTTGCAGCGAAGCGTCTGATGATCTAGTGCTTTACAATATATGTAGAAAATTTTCTTTTATATAAGAAGCCGAAATGAAAGACCCTTCCCGAATAGGGCAAGGGAAATCTGTTACGAGGCAAACTGTCTAAGTCTGCGGGACTTTTATTGACCTCCAGATCTGGAAAGCAGAAATACAATCCGAGGCCGCGGCTGTATCCGACGCCACCTGAAGAGGAGGAAAACAAAATAAATTCAGTTTTCCCTTTACCTCAGCGGTCTCCCAGAAATTACCTCGTGAGCTCGCGTCAGCGACAATATGAGGGTTGAACGTAATCAGCGGTATCTTTTGAGAAATTTTTCAAGTGGAACCGTATAGGTTTAATATTGGCAGTATTAACTATGCGGCTCATACGCTATGATGTGGTAAATTTGCAAAGGACAAAAAATGAAATCAGGAAGTTGATCGTCACCCTTCGAAGTAGCTTTGCTAGTAGGCCAATCCCAGAACCGCGAATCCAGTTGTGTGAGCTAGGCGCAACGACTTATCATCCGTCTATTGTCAAAATCGTATATCAGAGCTTCGCTAACTGCCATGCTAGCGTGTTATGACGACAATGCTAGAGGAAACATTATCATCCTAATAGTTATTTAGTGCAATAATCAATCGTCATTTGTTGTGCTATTTTACATTACCACCTGAATATCGTATCAGCAGTTCGTAAACCTCACTAGCCTTCACCTAAACCCTTCTTTCATGTTATTTGACGGTGCCAATTCGACGTCTGCTCGATGTCAACCAACGTGCGGACGATGTTCGGTCGTTTAAGCCTGCTTCAAATCATGTCACGGCGCTGATGATGCTAAAACGGCCCACCATTGTCGCTATCAGTAATTAGTAATGCTTGTCTGATTCATACGCTACTGGATAACCTGTTGCGGATGCAGTCTAGAAGAGACCGCGCAGCAGTCGGCAGACCGTGCCTGGTGATTTTTTTTTATAAAACAACAGGCTGAAAAATAGAGTAAGTGTAGACGCCAATCGGTCAGTTTTGGCGGTATTGATGACTATGTTGGGATTTAGGAACTGGCTGAGCCGTACCTCTACTCGCTTCATTTTTTCAAAGAGAAAAAAAACAGATAACTAACGGAAATCTGTGAAGCATTTTGGATATTAATGTACTTCCGAAAGTTCAGGTTTAGACTTGCGGAAAGATATAGGCTATGGTACCTTCATTACCCTAAAATGTTCGCGGTTTAGGTTCATACTGCGAAACAGCGTTAAAAAGAAATGCGTTTGTTTATATGTCCCTGAGGAATGAATCATTGTCATCATTTGAGACACGATAGGCCGGAATAATTTAGAAGAATTCAGCGAGTATATCATAGTCATAGAAAAAGACATCACATTTATTGATTATTTTCATCGTGACAGTAATATTAATTTAGAACGAGCGGGCACATAGAAGCTCCGTGGTTGGGTGGAATGGGGACGCTGTTCGTAAATACGTGCGAGCAACAAACAACATGCCCACAAAGTGTTACTTTTAATGTTAGAGAGGTATGACCGCCATAGAAAAAAATTCTCAATGATTTATTTGCTATAATCGTCACGCGGTTTGTTTTCAGCCCTTCTCGGAATGATTGCAAACGCTCCAAAAGGCCTGCATTGAGAAGGCACTCACTCAGAGCTTAATATACAAAGTTCGTGGTTCTTCGACATAGCTATTAACAGAAATACCCATTTGTGAGAAGGAATACGGCACTCTTTTAAAGTAAATCATTGCAAAGCAAAACAAGATTATAGTGAATCGAATCTTTTCCGGACCCCCAAGCAACTATCATACAGTATAGCGTAGTCAACAATATTTTGCGCATCTTTTCTATAATAATAATAATTCCGTAATATCTAAAATTACGTAAGAGGTTCCGGGTTACTCTACCAAAGCTGTTGTCACAATCCAGCACATCTTAAAATACTAAAATTTAATCCACAAGAGCTTTCACGTATAAAATGTTTATGCATACGATATTTACAGGTCTTTTTTGTTGCATGTTTATAAAAGCCGATATATTTGTAACATAATTAAGGTGGTCACTAGATAGGCTATCGGTGGATAGGATAGTACAACTGCTAACAGTTGCCAAGTAAGGTGGAGCCCTTTCACTGACGCCTTAACAACTGGGACGTGTATCCTTGACGATGACGGCTCACCCAGCAACGATTGCGTCTGCTATCTCGAAAAGATCGGGGCGTTCTCATCGCGCTGTCAAAAACACAATTCTCGGTCACCATTAGAGAGGACACCGCAGACTCCAATAGTCAGCTAGTGCAAATTTACAGCGGAGAGCATTAGTCGTTAGGTGTCATTGCTGACAGCGACGGTGGCCGAGAGTTTTGGTTTCAATCGGAATCAACTGTTTAGGTAAGCAACAGCAGCAGTAAGAGTATGTTAATGAATAAGTTTCACGAAAAACTCCTCAGTGACGGACGAAGTGGATGAGACAATGCAGTGCTTGTCGACGAAGGCTCAGGGCGGTATTGGCAACGAGATGCGATCCTCTTTACTAATAAATCTTTTTGCATGACTTAACAGGTCAGCAAACTAACCCTCGGCCCTCAGTATCTCATCGAATATATCGAGTGTTCCACTTGTGCATTAATTATATTAACGGCATTTGGTTACGGCTGCAAAAACTGTTTACGTCACACGGCATACGCTAGCAATGTATCGTAGATTTTACTACTCATTCGATGTATTTTTCATTTAAAAAAAAAATGTAGATTTACAGCAGAGTTCAGCGAGACAATATTTCAAGAAATTCGTTCGACCTACTTAAATTAAAGCCTCTGCTGGTCCAGATTTTGGGAAAAACGTCATTGAATAAAACGGGTGACTTGCTTGGTCAGTGCACTCGTGAGCGTTATATTAGCATATAAATAAATTGTCTGCTAAGGTTAAGACAGGCCTATTCTTACCTTATTCTGTTCACGTAGGCCTCTTCTAGGCATCTTGTACAACAGGACATTGGCTTGGATTCAGCCAGACAGTACACGTCCATCGACATGATTTCGAAAAGTTCGGCTTATCTTTAAGTAAGTAAGTTGCTTCTTGTTGAGTGCGTATTTATAGTATCTACCCTATTTTAAATATGCATCGTTTCCAATGTTACACTTGATGGAACTTCAGTTGACGAGAATGATTTTGGGATTTTCAAAACGACGGTATAATATTTCGTCGTGCGTAGGTAAAGAATCTGTTTTGGTCATTCTTTTTTTTATCATCAGATGATCGTTATATGCCGACCTTATAGTCATTGAATAGCTTCTGTATTACTTAGCGGTGTTGGCATGTTATTCAGAGCATTTTGAACGTCAACAAACGCTGCTTCGTAGTAATAACCCCCGTTGTTATTGCTACGAAGTGTAATATCACTTATGATTTCATTTCTACAGCTCCAGCTGGAAAGGGACACCTTACGACTGAGCTAATGAGTTTGCTATAATCCGAATTGGCCTGCGTTTCGGCTAAGCCTGTCACCGTACCGTATGGACGCGCGTATCAGTGTCGAAAAGGAACGAAATCCAAAATGTCCTTGTTCTCGGAAGCTGTACATTTTACAACAATTTCCATTTTGTGCTGATAGATAATTTTACGCTATCTTATTACAGGAAAATTTTATTCGGAAGCTAAACATGTCTAGCGCAGACTAAAGCCTGGTAAAGCATATTTGCATCTTGCATCCTCGGTATACCTCTTTTGGTTACCATTGGCCTACGGTAACATTTTTCTGTTCTTACTACTATTATTGTTATTGGCGATGTTTGGAGCCTAAATATGAAATGATAATTTAAACCGCATTCGCCCAACAGCGAAACTTTTCGTGCCGCTCCGGGATTCTATACACGGGAGCCGTTCCATTACGAATCACATACAAGACCCAAAAAAAATCAACAAAACAGTATCATAATCTAAGTAATTTCATATTGTTGCTTTGTTTAATGCTTAAGGTCAAAAACGCCATTAACGTCATACTATATACATATATTATACTTTTCACACGAACACATTATATACAGTGGTGGTTCTTCGCCGCTGAAGTTCCGTCTTCGTTGTTGTCCCTCACCTGCTTTGACGGTTCAACCTTGAGGATACATTTTGCCTGATATATCCACTTGTACTGCGCAGTACTAGCGAAGTACCGGTATGATTATATACTATTTATTCCTGATAATTAAGACAATACAAGAAAAACTGTCTTCCTCGAAACATTTGTACTGTTTTTACTTAATTGTATTTGTCCGCCTTAGTGGATTGTGATGCTTGCAAACTATTATATTTATAGTTGATAAATCGAGGTATTCGCGTAGGCTGCAGCAAGATATTGATTCTTCTTTGGGAGACCGTAAACGACGAAAACGATTAAGCAACTGAACTGACACAAAAAGTGCTGGGATACAGAAGAGTTACAATAGAGGCATAATTTTAAGGGCATAATATTTTATTTAAGGACTAGCTACCTGTACTGAGGTTAGGCTCAGCTAACATAATGCAGCCGACATAGGCCAAACGGTTTTGTATCATACGCCCTGGTCTAACAGTGGAACATATTTTTGTTCGGCTAACTAAAAAATAGCGCGTCATGCGCTTGCGGTTGTCAGTCAAACGACTTAATATCGATTTGACGATTTTATTAGAATAACTCCTGTATACTTCAACAAATTCCCTTGAATCTTGCGTTTTCCATTCAGGCAATTGTATTCGGGCGGACTAATAGGCACGGTATGTGCAGCATCGTTATGCTGCAAGGAGTAACTGTCTTCAGTTACAAGTGAAAAGTATCCAAAAATACAAGCTTGGCTAAGTTAACGGAAGACAATTTCTCCAAAATCTAGTGAACGGAATTAGTTAATAGGGTATTTTCGTTCACTTAACTATCTCTAATAGAGTTAGCTCAGCCCATTTATCGAAGAAGAAATTTTTCAGCCTGCGTCATTCAAAATCCCATGAATGATATACATCTTTCAACTTCGTAAAAATCGAAATATCGGGTTTCCCAGTATATTTATGGAGGTAATAGGATTTTTCATAAATCTGAGTGGCAAATGTTTTACTAAAAAAAATATATATATATTTTTTTCAATGCTTTTTCTGAGTAACACATAATTATCTATTGATTTCATGTGAAGATAATTATTTTAAACGAAAATAATTGTTGTCCAGATCTGGCTTGTTAGTAATTCAAGCGGTTATTCACGCGCTGATCGGCCAGCAGCTTCCAATGTCTGATCGAGTAGCATCGCCTACGTGGAACAATGCGGTCTTGTTCAACGAAGTTAGACAAAAAGCCTCATATAAATGAAGTGACTGCTAAAGTAAGAGCCCGCATCAATTCTATATCATAATAATAGATTATAAATGTAAAATAATAGCTCAAAAAGACAAGCTGCCGCGAAGAATAGTGGTTTTATATCAGGCGACTTGTCTTACTTCGTATTTCCAAGGAAGAAAGGATTGCTTCTCCTGGCTGAACCCAAGCCACGCTCAAAACAAGAGCGCAGGTACAAAGGTATTTCATTTGCTAAGCGACTGAGCAAAAGTTGGTAATTGCAGTTTGTGAGCAGTTCAGGCTCCGAATTGAAACTGTAATTCAGCGAATAGCATTTGCAATGAATATGCGCGTCTTTTCGCGACCTCTTTGCAGAAGAGGTTCACTTTAATATTTGCTTTTAATACAAACAGGTAACGTACATATATTAACCAACGCTTCATACATAAATTGCCTTCATTCACAAAAAACAACTTTTCAGATATAGTAAAATTACTCCGAAGGAGCGCTCCATCAAGCTGTAATGACGCCCCTTCATCGGTCGTTTTTATACATTGCAGCTGGTACGATTATTATACAAACATGTTTATCGAAGATTCCGCCAAACTTTTTTTGGTGGAAACAACTAACAATGGAGGGGAATCTTTTTGAAAAGGGCATCTGCCCTCATAGACATGTAAGAACGTAAGCCAAACGGGCTTCTCGATACGAGCTTCCCAAACGCCGTACAGGCCTCTCTTATTCGCGCACCGACTTGCTTCAGCTCACTCAGTATGTGATGTTGTTAGTCTCTACATAGAAAATACACACAGGTGCATAAGACACATCTGGCGCGCCAGACGAGTGAGTGCTCCTGCAATGCTAGGCTTTGTAGTCAGTTTTCTTTACCTTCCGTCCGTTTCTCACCTGAGTGACTACAGTATGTTACTCTTCATATTGCTCATCTACTAGTCTCTTCATCGTCAATCCGCATGGATATTATCGTCATGTCGCACGCAAGGCTCGCCTTCGCGCCTGCCGTTTCTCTGTTCACCAATGCTAAAAGTAAGAGAATACTCGCAGAAGCCCTGTGATAAAGAAAAGCTACGAATGACAGATGTAGATGGACAAATAGACAAACAGGAAGCAATCGGACAGATATAGTCAGCAAAACAGACGCG
Organism: Varroa jacobsoni; assembly: GCF_002532875.2. Lineage (NCBI taxonomy): Eukaryota > Metazoa > Arthropoda > Arachnida > Mesostigmata > Varroidae > Varroa > Varroa jacobsoni. The sequence goes on along the minus strand of NW_019213070.1, from coordinate 476,370 downwards.
GAATTATGCGATCGGGAAGGGCAAGGGAAAGTTGGTAAAGTAAGAAGGAACAACGACAGGCTATTAGCCAATTGTCCTACCAAGTGCAATTTACCTCCTACAGAGCGGTCAGTTGTAAGCCCTTCACCCCCCTAAAATGTTGCCACCGCATAGCTTATTTCACCAAAACTTTTAGAAAAATACCTCCTAAAGTATATGCCATTACCCTAGCCACAGGTGATGCTCACCACTACAAGTGACACTCCTATCAGTTACGGTGCAATATATAGCGACACAAAACAATAGCCCGTAGCGGTTGCTCTACAATTTTCATTCCCTGCGTTGTTTACGTTAGTGCGTATAATGTTCGCGCATCCCATCACCGTCTCTTCGTTCGCTAACTGTCCTATTACGTCGTCTGTGTAATAGACTATTGAGCACCAATCCAGTTCATGCCGGAACCTATGTTGATAAGACTCGTTATTATTGATGTGCACCATAGCACCTTGATCGGATCGACGTCGCCGGCAAGGGCAGAGTCAACGCGGACACGAATGAGGAGAGAAGATGGTCTTAGGGCTACCCATACCACCGCTGAGAAAGAGGGAATGTGGTAACCGTAGTTCTATGACAGACCCATAGATAAACGGCGAAGCAATGGAAAAACACTAACATTGCCAACTGGAACACTCACAAGAGACGCAGTATCCGCGCGGCGGCTGAAACATAGTGTAATGATGTTACAGTGATTCTGCTGTGCATGTCGGTTTGTGTTAGGGTGAAGGTGGACAAGAACTTAGTAGACGGATGTGTAAGCCTGTGCGACGCGTGCCTTAGCCAGTAGAGCTCCTCTGCGTCCTGTTGATTAAGAATGGTAAACGACGTCGGCAGACGTCATTCGTTGGGTTCGCTTCTCGGAGGCAAACGGCACTTGATCATCGACGAGAAATTTTTCAGTTAGCCGTCTGCCTGTGAACGCCTGCTTGCTGTTGCTGTTGCTTCTCGATTCAGCTACGAGCGCGGTTCCATTTATACGTAGAGGGTGAGGAAACGCTCAAGTGGCTCGATTTAGTACGCAAATGTAGTAAAAGTGACCTGTCAGTTTGTTCCCAGTAGGAGCTGTCACTGTGAACGAAATGCATGTAAGAAGCTTCCTAGCCCAGGTTTAATTTGAAGCCACAGGCAAATCTATCTGTTAGGTGGCTGCCTACCTATCTATCGAAATCAATGGAGCGATTCTTGGTACTACTGAATATCAAGCACACTATTCAATATTGTATACAACTAGTACTGATACTACTTGGCGCTAAATTTACCCGCTCATACAGACATCGTGCGAAGGATTACATCCTGTAGGTGCGCCAACCAGCCAGCATGAAACCAACGGGTGAACTTCTAGCCACGTGCGGCCCTATGCTTCTTTCGACTGAGTACGTGTTTGCCCAATGCTGAAGTTTATAGTTGCAGCACTTTTGCCACTATTTCTGCAGCTTCTACTTAGCAGTTGTCGTAATCTGATGTGTAGTCCAATTGACTACTGAATTTCTCTGAAAACTGAACGCCGCTAGAGGTCGTTTACGGCTGAGGAAGTCATAAAGTAGCACCGGGTGACAAGCGCAATTTCTAATGCAGTTAGTAGAAGCAAGATGGTCAATCGGACGTACACAAGGCATATTATATATATGTAACACTGCAAACTATGCTGGGCGTTAATGTATGCCAAAGCGTTCTTCCAGTGGCGAGACAATGCTACAGTTAATCGCATAAGGTCCACCGACCCCTTGATGTTTGTGGGTAACTTATATATGAACGACGCCAATATGGTTTGTTTTTTTTTTCTTAAAGTGAGCGGTCTGTACGACGCGCAACAACATGCTATCGGGATGATTCTGCGATAATGTTCGTGGTAGGCTGGCAATGTAGCAAAAATGTTTTGTAACCAATTGTTTGAACTGTCTTTTTTGTCTGTTTGGCTCGTATGCACACTTACGAATATTACAATACTGGGCCACGTCAAAGGCAGCAGGTAGCTAGTGGAAAATCAAGCCTGCAGCAATTTGGAAGACAAATTTTATGCAGAGCAGTGTTACTGCATTCACAGATCCGTCGAGATTATCGTACGCGAAGGTGCACGTGTGTGCTTCTCGTGAGAGATGTTTTCATGCATGTGCGCTGTTTTATCGAAACCGTATTTCTCTTGACGCAGAAATTGGAGTTCACACACGACGTGCGTTCTTACGTAAATCGCCTCGCCAAAACGATTTCGCCATCAGACGTACTCATACTCAGACTTGCACCACCTTTCTGAATCAAACACAACCGCCACATTTTTAGGTGCCGTGGATACATTTTTGAACCATCAAATCAGAATTAGCACGGCCTAACTGTACATTCTTTTGCCCAATACGCCTAATCCAACTGTTTTGATTTAACGACGATAAAGCGTGCCCGACATTTTTGTTATCTCTGGCCAGATGTAAAATGTCCATCTGGGAAATACGCTTATGTTGAAAAGGAATGATCTCGAATGCCTTTAGTGTGACGTTCTCGGAACTGTTAGTCAGAGTAAAAATAATTGCCCTACCCCTAACAGACGCAATGGCGACGTCCGTCTGAAATTGGACGCTAGACCTTTTTGAGCTGCGACATCCGGCGGAATCTACTTTTTAAAGTTTCATGATGTTGCGAACAGCCGATGCATTCACTGCCCCTCTAAAGGACAACTTATAGAGAGTGCTGGTGTAGGTGCATCTGGTATAAGTATATGCACCCCGCGTTGTTTTTCGACTTAGACCTACATACATATAGTAGCGATCTCTTTCTCTATATAGGGAAATATATTCATTAGTGATATACCAATTTATATGTAAAGCTTCCTATAGCTTTAGGCACTATAAGATCTATTTAGTCGCGTCATCATCGTATCATAAAGAAGCTATTGACAGGAGACGTTTTCTGGTTAGCTTTCGAAAACTGTTCGCTATCATACGATGCGATGAACATCCTCTAACGGTACGAGCAGACATTAGGGTTAGCTTCGTTCATCACTGACAAATCGTATTGGACAACTTCAGTTCATTATCTTGTGAAAGTAGCATAAGTGATTCCAAAGTGATTTATCATGCGCACAATATTGCACATATTTTGCTCGTAAGTCATAGCGAGCTGGCTATAACAATTCGCCTTAGAGCCTTTATATAACTAACTTCTTAAGAAATCATGATTGAAACCGTTTACTTTGCATTTAAAGACAAAAACCGAGATTCGACCGCCAATGAGATCACTTCAATAAAACTCGCTTTCACGCACGAAATATTTGTACATGACCTTCTTACAGGGGGGCAATTAATCAGTATAGATTGAGTAACGGTTAAGGACTAACGAGGATCGCGGTTAGATAAGGCATCGAACCCAATTAGAATTGGAAACGTTTTTTCGGCTATTTTTTTTTATAGACGTTTACTAAGTAAGGTGCTAAATGAGTTGAGAGTCGAGACACCATCGTCTGCGAACGAAAAGACGCGTGTAAACTCGACGTACTAAATCTAGACAAAGTAAAACTACTAGTATTCAGGTCGTGTCGTTATTGACAAATAGTTAAGATTTGAACAAATGCAGTGATATATCTACTGTGACAGAACAAAGTTGCTATAGTTTGATGCGCGCACACGACCGAGACCAGACGTCCGATCTCTAAATGATTCACCATTGTATGTCACGCTACGATCGCAAGGGGAAATCTTATGTTCAAACGAGAAACAAAATAGACAAGGTGCGTTGTGTTGATACTCTTCGACAAAGGCAATCTTTACATAGGCGAAATGGTTGCATATGCTTCTAACTAGTACTAAAGCAATAAGCAAAAACATAAAAAAGCTGCTCGTAGATGGGTGTGTTCAAAGTGTCTCGATACGGAACTGGATTACCCCGTGGTTTTGGACAGTTCATTTGTCTTCAATGTTTGCCATTGTATGCCTTCGAAGAAAGGACGATAGAGATGTGAGCGCCGTTCATTACCGCAAGAACAACTGGACAGTAACGCAATAAATGGCAGTAGGTCAGCAATAAATGTTTTATATGCCAAACTACTAATTTCATTTTGGCCTTATTTAAGGCAATAGATAAAATGATCCCGATTCAGCAGTGCCTGAAGTCGTAGCAATATGACCCTAAGAGTTCGCAGATCTAAACTTCAGAGCCGATTAAACACTAGTCAAGCGAATTTCAGCTACGCTTATTACGTTAAGTTAATTAGATGATAATTAGCACATAGTTCTTACCTGCCAAAAACAAGAACATGGCAAGTGAAGTTAAGAAGGAAATTGACATTACTCTTGTTAAAGGTTACTATTGGCTGCGGTCTTGCGCGCACCGAAGGTGGACGCCCCTTGACGGGCTACTTCCCCTCAAGCCACGTTGTTCAATACTTTTACGTATAAGTCATATTTATTTTTACAGTGTATCCAAATGATGACCATATCCAATGCATAATTTGTATTCGTACTGCTGAAAATGAAAAACAACGTTGCCATATTTTAATATTATGGTTATTATTTTTTTTCTACAGAAGTTCCACTAGGTCAAATTTGAATCGAGCGGGTTGCTTTAGGATTGTCATGGTCTGACAATAGCTGTTTATTATAGATAGCGAGTCGAACTACTGCAGTGATTTTCTCTTTAATTACGCTAATGTATTATTAGATATGCCCAATTTGGAGGGGAGGGCAGACGGGTCGGATCTGTGGATATGTCTCTGTGGTTGGCGTACTAGTAATATCAGCAGCGGTTAATTATAGTTAATTGCAGATATGTTGGCTTATGTGTATCGGCTACAATATTCTACTGTGTACCGAGTGTGGATCATACTTAAATAGCAAGATGACAATATTCAACGACGGTTAGCTTGTGGTCAACGGCCGTATGATTCCGCTTTTCTATCTTACGATCGATATGTATGTCTGTGAAAGATACTGCTCGCACTGTACAACAATCTATTACGGCAGGATCCGCATATTATACATTAACTATATGGCAACGGGGAGAATTTCCAGAGGAGAAGTTTCGTTATTCGGGAGCAATATCAATCGAATAGGAATTTTCTACTATGCACTAGATAAAATGATTTTAGTGTGCGAAAAATCGCCCGGAGCGTCCGACGTTCGCATACATGGTGTAACAGGTGCGCTTAACCAGCTTGATCCGATCAGACTTTTTTGTGGCAACGATTGATTCGAAAGTATGGAGCCGCATTGTAGTGGAAAAGTGTGCATACATTTACTTGAGCAAACTTTCTAAATAGCTATGCACTGGATGGCCATGTTAGTTCACTGCGCTGTTATTTTTCTGGACACTCGGAAATAGACGGTCTGATGTATTCACAGAGAAACTGGAGATTATTAAACGTATTATTTGGTAAACGCGTCGCAGTGAAACGGTACAACTTTGAATTATCGTAAACTAATGGCTTTAGCAAAATCGAATGCCTTGGGAAGATATACAGACCTATTAGATCGCTTCTAAATTTTAAGGTGTTAACATCGTCGGCTTCGTAGGTATATTTTGACGTTTCAACTATCGGGCCGAGAAGAGCGTATGATCAGAGACTAGCTACAACGTTCATAGGGAATGTGTGAAACTAACAGATGGTGGTGTCAAACTCTCCCTCGTATGGCTGACGTTTTCACGCTTAAACCCAGATAGGTATCAGGCAAATATTCGTACAGTTCTCGTATGCGTGCCTCGTTCAAGTGAACAGGCCGAACATAGAACTTCTGTTATGACCTTATCTGGCCTATTTGTTCCTACAAGAAACAATCGCGGTATTAGTAAAAAGGACGAGTAAGGGATTATATCAGTTTTAACGTTCGACCTAAGGTTAATTGCCCCTACGTCTAACTAAACTGTCTCCACTTTCTACCGTCGTCAACAAACAGTTGAAATCTATTTATGTAGCTCTTTTTCCAACCATCAATAGACTTTCACGGCTCTAGGCGTGCCCCTATTAGATATTGTCCACTTTTCTCTTGCACTATTCGAAGAGCATTGTCATTCGTGTCGTTATCGCCATTGCGGGTGTTGCGTAGGCACTTCCTGTGTCTCGTGCCGCTGCCTGCGTCGTCAGTGTTCAGCCGCGGCCATGGTAATGCAAATACTATTGACACATCGTACCGTACAGACTCACTAGGAAGTAAACCAGAAGTAGCTTACTGTGAGTCTGTTCTCCTACAAAAGATGCGCGATTTTAGCGCATGCGAACTTTGAGCGAGCTCCGTTTCATTATTGAAAATAGCATGGAAGTAGAGACGCGATTAATGCTTGAAATAGGGCGAAGAAGCGATTGCAACCCGAACAGATCTTTGAGCCGAGGCCAATTGGTTTAGCAGAGGCTTGCCCGCTGACGGGAACGAGGAGCTAGACAGCGCGGGTCTTGCCCGCCGGCTAAAAAGAGCATACACCCTGCAATCGAACGCGGCCCAACATTATTTCGTGGTGCCTATGAAGAGGAGAAGTTGCACGAAGCAAACCAAGCCACTCTTCCAGTACAGCTTGAGAGCGGCAACAATGTCGCAGCACGGTCTCGAGAAGTGGAAGCGCTATAATCACTACAATGGCAACGATGTTGATGATGATATTTGTTCAAGCTCTCATCAGCTGAGATAGCAAGTTTTCTAGCGGACAAACCAACTACACTGCTACATGCCGAACTGGCAGATTTGGGAAATTCATTCGTCTCCGCCACCCGGATCGTCATCGTCGGAAGCGCCAACCGTACAGCCATCCCCTGATTCTCATGGCGCGGGCGCCCGGGGAATGTTAGCTTCGCACGAGTCTGCGCAGGTTTGTAGTAGCGGTACGTGGTAAAGGAAAGGCAGATGGGAGGAGTGTGCATGCGCCGTGTGATATTTATTCGTCCGCGTCCGTCCGTCCGTCCATCCATTCGTGCCTTACGACACGTCTCGAAAGAAAAAGAAGGGGAAACATAGAAAGCACTATTAAGAGAAAAATCATACTCTTACCATGTATCCGTGTCTGTTCGCCAGGCTATAATCGCAGTTTTAAGGCCGAGGTTGTTTGACGTCGTAGTCTTCCTTCTACTATCTAGGGCCTATGGACAGTGTGCTGTTGCTGATCCTGCTGGGCCGTTGCCCTCGAGGGCATAGAATAGTAGACTGTATATTGAGATTTAACACGAAAGTACTCATCAGGGGGATGGTGTGTGCTATATAAAGAAGGAAAGGAATAGGAAGAGCCGTCGAAACAAACGAAGAGCGTTCAGCAAAAGATCGTCGGTGAATCAAAAGAGGATCGATCCATAAACAAATATGTCCATTGATGTCGATAAACCAGGTAGTTATCGAAATATGTATTGTTGGAAACACGTCTGGGTGCTTTGCTTATACAGTCATGTTGTGTCCGCCGTGTTTGCTCTTAATAAAGCCTTACAAACTGATCTGAAGCCTCGTCAACATCGATGGACCTTTTCGCGAAAAGTAATCGCTTTTCATGTAAGGGCCGCTCTCTTCTTAAATGATAGTTAAATAACTCGTGATGTTATTTGCTGGTACTAATCGAGCGCGATACACCTATCATGAAGAGGCAGTAATTATAAAAACCACATCGAAAGACGCATCTTTAAGAAAAAGTGGGCTGAATTAAAGTGACGATCAATAAATGGTATGAATGGCCGTCAGACGCTGGTCATATTAGCTCCGATTGGGTTTCTGAAGCTGTCTGAACAGACTTGGCTGGTTGCACTGTCGAAAATAACTGCCTACGTAAGACTAGCTTGATCAGACTCTTGCTACTCAGAGCGATAGCCACCTTTCCCATCTTTTGAGTATTTCTCTCGAAGATTGCTATTTTTTTCAATAGATTCTTGTAACTGCCCTCAGTAGATGGGTAAACTAGTTTACATCTTGCTGCAGTTACTTGAAGCTGTAAAAATTAATTGTTATTATTATTATTATTATCAAAAGTACATTGATTTTGTTTAAGATAACTTGCATTCTCGTGGTAACAATTGAAGCACCGATTTTCGGACATACCTTAATTTGCAAGTTACCACTAGACGGATAGGCGGATACAGAATAAACTCTTATTTTAATATTATCGAATATTGAATACGTGTTCGTTAAAATCCCGTTTCAACACAGACTCTATTAACGATGCCTGTTTTTCTTGATTTTATTGGTTAACCGGCAACAACTGTGGTTTTGTTATCGTTACGTGAGCACCATTATACAGTCTGCTTCCGATAGCGTGTTACATATATGTTTTACCATAGAGATTTTGTTTGCGCAGATGCCATATCAAAAGCAGTAGCTGCAACCTGTTATCCACGGTGTTTTTTGTTTATCTAGCAGAAATATGATGTTGAGTTAGACAACACTGTATTAGTAGGCGAGCGTGTGCGACCTGACCGCGACGTCGCTGCCGCCTTATCACTGCGAGTGGTAGGTCACCCCGTTACCTCTAATTCGTCAATGTGCCTCTCTAAAAAAGTGCTCTCCCTTTGCCTGACCTTGCGTTCGACCTTAACTAACGCACGATGCCTTCCTTTTATCTCTATTGTAACCAATTAGAATCTAGTGGATACAGCGTAGTGGTTAGCTCGCCACCGAAAGGTAACAGTGTATCTGGTAACATCGACCGTAATAGGGCCAGTTTATAGAGCTAATCGTCGTCTTGCACGCGAACTATGCATTTTTTTTACTGTGGTTGACCATACGAAGATTCTTCAACTTTAAGTAGAAACAGGCTTTGGACACCTAGTTCTGGTATATCTTCACCTTAATTATGCTGGTCTTGATTAATGAACACTTGATTTTTTCGTCTCGCCGCTGTTAATCAAAGCCTCCAGTTTTACTGCCTGCACCAGTAAATAGAAGGCTATTACCATTGTTTCTACTCAATAATAATCACTTGGCTCTGAACTCAATGATTGGCCTGAACCTAACATGGATGCCAGCTCGAAAACGGCCCGACGGCAATTTGATGTTCGTTCAGGACGCGTACATGTGCACAGTGATTGGATGCGGCCTGTTTCTAGCTTCCAGCTATGTTTTAACTAGAAGTAAATACCAGCGGTTGCGGTTTTTGGATACAAACAAGCCTCGCTTTAAGTCTTGTAAACTAATACACTCTTCGATTAAAGCGCTTTCTTCTATATTCAACATAACATAATGATATAATCTATAATAGCAGTCGCTTACTCTGACGACTATCACCTATGCCATGTTCGTCCTATATATATATATATATATATATATACGCGAAGCAAAACAGCCTCAATTTGTTACGGCGCTTTTGTCAACTAGTGAATTCCCGTTACTACCAGCGATAGTGTTATTACTAGAACGGTAGCATTATATACCTGTATAAATAAACAATGAATGGATATTGCTGCCATTCTTGATGATTATAGTTACTATTTTTATTATACGTTAGTATGTTAGTTTGTTCACGAATGTTGTCATCCTTCGTTTTCGGTGAATATCAAGGATGTGTTGAAGCCGATCGGAGAATGTAGATCACTTCGGATCGATATAAGATTGTTACTCTGTTTTTGTAGCATCGAAGCTGTTTTTTTCGCTTATTTACCTCACATCCAACGTGATAACACAGGGCGATTTTATTCCATACACGTTAAACAATTCAGCGGCTGTCAAATAAAAAGATAAAATATTGTTGATCCTCTGACTAAATGCTATCGCTCATGGGTCCAGTAACTTCGTCTAGTTGAAATAGATACTGCACGCATTCAATATTACGAATCACTCAAAAAATCTGCCGATCTAGCTAACGTTTTACGACACCCCGAAATATTTCAGCTGTTAATAAAGAAAGAAACAAAGATGGCCTTGATTGATTAAGCTGCGTGGCTCATCCGCCATGTTTATCAGATGCAAAACAAGCATCAAAACAAACCCGTTTTTATACATATTCTACCTTCAATGCGTATGCGCCAATACTAATAAGAAAAACAAAACAGTCACTAGATGCAGCCAATGGCGACGAGCATTAACGAAACAATTTAGATAATTAGCAAGAATCATTCATTATAATAATTAGGGCGCATAATAGGTGAATGCACCCTCGGGCGCTGTAGACTGGGGCGCTGTAATTTTTCTCCCGCTGTCGAAAGCTTTTGTCGTCCTCCATTCCCAGTTCGTTTTACACGACACACAAAACGTATTGATTTTATAGACGAGCGTTTTGTTGTCCTATCTACGACTCTTGTCAGGATCCTTGAAAGCATTGGTATTACTACACGTGTTGTTCTTAAGCGATACTTGATGCGTTCTTTGCCACACGGAACAGAGGAGATTTGACTTAATTAATTAAAGTAATTTAGATTTGAAAGCTGCTATTCGTCGCTTGAAACAATGCTCAACGGAATATTTATTCCTAATGGGAAAATAGTGATTGATCGTTGCAGTCGATATAATTTCAACAAAGCACAACAAAAAAGACAATCACACGATTTTTAACATCGAAAACAATAACTGAACAATTCTATTTAAACTTAAACATTTGTGTCAGTATACTACTTATTATGCTCTTACCAAGTAAAACGCAGTAATTTAGACGTCCTTGATCTTACCACACCAAATGTATGTAGTCAACCGTATTAAAAACAGTAAGAATAACGCCCGAAACAAAAAAACTATTAAATTTCGAGCTCTTGCCGATTTCGAGATGTTAGCCTAACGCTTGTCCTGCAAAACCTAATTTTCATAGAAGTCATGTATTAGTATTCAGTCTAATACTCTACAGCTGATCGTGTACATGACGTTCCCCGTTCCAGCGAAACGAGGTTCCTCAACAGCAACATGTTGGCAGCCGGAATACGATGGTGCCTATCTGTCGGTGGGATGTCAGGCCGACGCATAGCTACCGATTTATTTCTGTAACACTCCAAACAGGGAAAGGGACATTGAAATTAAAAACTTACTGCTAAATATATGTTAAACTTTCTAGTTAACTTAATTAAATACCAACTTGCATTTCTGGGCAAAAAATACATTTATAATAAACAAAAAAAAAACCAGATAGTGTCACCGGACAGCAAACTATTTTATTGTATTCATAAGTGTGTTTCTTTCTTCTAGTAACGTTTTTCTCGAATAGGTCAGGTGAGTCAAACGACTTATTGGATTCATGAAGGCGTAGTACTTCGCGCAAGAAGAGAACTAATAATGAAGGCACTGAAAGTAATCATTTCGTTTATAATATCGATTTTAAAAGTTATTGTACTACTTTCTCCCATTGCAGCCGCCTCCATTCGGACTCTTTATACCCGTCGTTGTTCTTCTATTCGGATTTCGAGTACTTGACCTTTCTTATTGTCTTATACCTCGCGGGACAATATTCGTTAACTAGTATTTATATAGCTACAAGGTCGCCTATTGATAAATCTCCTCAGCAACTTTTAGAGATTAACCCTACGTCCAGGATACAATACGTTCGTATGTACACAATGCGCTGATATAAAAACTAGTCTAGATTACTGCAAAAGAAGGACCATTATTAGGGGCCTAAGCTCTTCCTTCATTGTGGATCTAATTCACACAGTAAAGGCTCAGTGTCTAAAATGTTTATAACCCGTTAATTTGCTGAATTTCTATGAAGAAATTATTTTGATGCTCGCTTAAGGTAATAACGTAATACGGGCGGCAAGTTATCCGGCAGAGAAGTTTGTTTTTTTGTAACCAAATTGTAGTATAGTAATGGATGGCACGCTAATTAGCCTGCAGGCGTCCGTAACATAGCGACAACTAACTATAAGAATGTCTATGGACATGCTGCTTTTCAGCAACTGTGTACCTGTATCTAATACGGAAAGCTACTATTTAATCTACGATTCTTTAACAGAATAAAAGAGGCTTATAACCAAATTTTCCCTATTTTCGTTTCAGGAAAGTAGATGCTTTACACTAAACAAATAGTTCCTACCTAGCAATAGCTTCAGTGATTTCTACGTAAAGTAAACGGATTGTCGATGTGCAGAAAGGTGCTTCTGCTTCTGAAGTGCATGATCATGTTTTGTATTTGAAGCATCAGGTACAAAATGGGGTATAGACAACCGCGAGAAATTCACTACGAGTTGACGCCCGCGACACGGCATCGTCAAGTGTCCGTCTTCCAACTGGCCTTCGCCATAGTCGTGGGCACCATCACCTTAGCTGCCATACTTCTTGCGCTTTGCGTTATTTGGTACGTTGGTTTGTCGCGCAATGCTGCAATTGCCAATATACAAAGCTTCAACAGTATCTTGAAGTTAGGTACAGTGGTTTTAAGAGTACAGATAAAATTGTTCGGGAGTATTGAGCTAAGGGCCCACTGATATAGTTCTCTCCAGCACTTGACTTGCGAGTACATACTGGTATTGTGACAGATAGCAGAAGTAGATACTATTTTCTGTAATTTCTATTTAAATTCCGAATCGGTTGGAAGCGTTCCTTCTGTTTGGAACAAGCCTCTTGACCTGAACAACACATGAAGTATTGAAGTAAGGGGCCGAACATGACACTTAGCCACTTGGGTATATTCGGTTCATTTATGTTAGCCATATAAGCTTAGCCGCGTCCAACAAATTTCATTTGTACCTAAAGAAAACCACCATTACTTCTGATCGAAATCTATTATAATAGCAGTATGATAAGGATTTGAAGTTGAACCTTAGCCATATGCAAATACATTTTTCAAATTATGTCAGTTATAAATGAGGTTTGCGAGCAGCGGCGTGTCCCAGTACTAAGAGGTTACTCAGCAGGGGGCAGCGTTCCCACGTAACTGATTTAGATAGATTGGTCGTCGAATATAACCTCATATTTTCTATTCAAAAAAATTTAAGAAGCTGCTGATGGTTTTTCAGGTACGGCTATAGCAGCCCGTCGGAAGTTACTAGCATCATATATAATCAGACTGACGAGGTGCTAATAATAAACCCAACGCGACCGGTCGAACGTGTACCGAACCGAAAGCACTTTGAAGTAATCGTCGTGTACGCGGACGACAACAAGGAACGTGCGGATAACGTGGTCAGCTATTTGAATAAGACCCTCCGTGAATTGATCGATACTAAAATCTACTCCGATATCCGCATTAGCAAGGTGGGAATGGTAGAGTGACAACATTCGACCACTAAAATAATTATTCTGTACACATTTGCATCAAATATTTCGCTTGTGTATCATAGTAGACGTCCTCTTGAGAGAGCAGCAGCAGGCCTTAAGTTAATAGGCTTGTTACAGATATATATATATATGCGTTCATTTCTACTTCAGTTTTTCGAACCGTTATATTCTAAACAAGCTTAGAGTTAAAGTGATTGAAGATGAATCCTGTAGACACCTCCAATGTTCCAATTGTTTTAAACAAGAACCGCATATGACATGCCCAAACTGAAAACATATGGGAAATATATGCGTACGTCGGAAATTTAGTCAAACCTTGCAATGGTTTAACGCTACTGCAGTCAATAGGAGGACGTTTGTCTATAATTTCGACTGTGCTTTTAACGTGTGAGGCATTTCCAATGAGCTGTAGGATTTACGTGCGGTAAACGTCCGTATTTCGCTGCAATTCATGAGAGCACGAGGAAAAAGTCGTAGAAAAGTGTAAACAATCCTTATGGGCTTTTGTTTATGAAGGCAAAGTAGCTATAGGGTGATAAGTAGGGGCAAAAAACGCTCTCACTTGTAGAGTGCGAACAGGTTTCATATGGTCAACGAATTTAGCTTTTAATTGTTCGTTCTAGAGAAGATCTCTATCGCGCAGCTACAGGGCCACATTTGTCTTCATTTCATATTATATGCTCCTGATTTTAGATATTTATCTATTTGAAGCCGAAAAACGATCTATTAGATTAGAAAAGTATGCTATTAGCTGACGGCCTTGATTTGCGTGTTGTCAACACCTGAACATCGTATAAGCTTGTCGCACTGTTTTATATTACAGGTAGGGTCAAAGAGCTTACAGAGTACAACAAGTGATCCTCGGCTAAAGCTAAAAGTACCACTGCGGTACACAGTAAAATTAGGTTCAACCGTAATTATCGTGAGTGAACAATTTCCTCCGACGGCCGAACAGGTAATCAACTTGGTTCGTCTAGACAGTCAAAGACCCTGTCGGCTTCTTGACGAAGAACGCTGTGTCGAGCTTTGCGCCATCTATCTGACGCCCGGAAACGTCCCAAACATTACGCCAGCAGTTACTGAGTATGAAGCTGTTGATGTTCGGATCGCGAACCTTGTCGATTATGCCCAAAATAGCGCCATCTATCGACAAGGCGACAATCAACTGTTCAGTGTGGCGCGATTTAGGCGAGGCTGTCTCCCGACAAGTTAGATGTCGAGCGATAATGATGCATTTAAGGACATTGTCATTCAGTTTTGTGAAGCGGTCCGCATTTGACAGTGTCGGACAAAAAGTACGAGTTGAAATATTTTTCCAGGAAGAATTACTCTGATGGCTTCCGCCGTATCGAAACGATATCGTCATGGCCCATGACCCCTTACGAGAATGTACATACATATCGAGCTTCACCACCCAACAACCCAGGAACACAGTTATCAGATAACCGCTACTGAAGGCGGAATATATTCTTGTTACAGTATTCATAGTTATAACCGGAAGACGTCTTTAGTTAGATTCTTTTGCAGATCACTATTGAGCTTATGATTACAAATTATCCTGCTTAGGGTAATTTTTTAATTTAAGACCACGATAAGTGATGCTGGTATCCAAAGATTCTCTAAGAATAAATATTTATTAATAAAGTCCACGAGGCTCTGTTACGCTTTTCTTGCAGACGCGGTGAATATTTAGCTACCGTTGTGGTACTATATGGATTAAAAAAGTGCTGATGACCAAAGGCATCCTGTGCGAATTTTTTTAACTGCTTCAATACAGCCTCGTCTGGAGCGAACCACAGTGATACGTGAAAAATCATGTTAACATCTAGTTTGAATAAAACATGTAGACAAATAAATTATAATAGTTATGGATGAACAGACTTGGTAAGACCCTGTTTAGCACCAGCAAGAAGAACACATAGGTGCGCAGAACCGAGTTCAAGTGACCTGTTGGAATGCTTGCGTATTTTTTTTCCTGTGGTGGCCACAACGCTTCTATATATGTGTAACATTGCACATTTTACATGTACATAGTCTACCAATGCACATTTAAGTTTTATTACATGTATATCAATGGAATGAACAAGGGTTGTTTTAATGATTTAATAACAATAAACCAGGCAAGAAATTAACAAAAAGAAAGGATTGTACTAATTAATAGCATAAAGGTGCTTCAGAGACGCATAACTTGTCACCATGAGGTTTTCCTACTTGGCATGCAACAACCGTCGAGTACCTTCAATACCTTCTAGGCATAGAATCTTTGCCAGACACTTTCAGTTCAGGCTGTTTACCGTTTTATCTACTCTTTAGCTCACAGTAGAAGGACCGCTTTATTTGCTTTTTTCAGCCGCAGGTGCCAAACTGCGCGGCAGAATGCGTGCTATACTATAAATAGCATGTATAGTACATAAGACTTGTTAATACCGAATATACATATATTTTATTAATATTAATAAATATATGTTCGGTACTGCCTTATTTTAGCATTGATCCAGGTGGCTGCCTCTCATTACAAAGCGAAATATATCTACGCTAAGCACCACGTGTCCTTAAGTCGAGTAGACGTTTGCCTACTCGACTTGTAAGTCATTGTTGTACCATCACGAAGGAAGCATGAACTATTTAGGGCATTCAAATCATCATACCAGGTCTCTAGTTAGTTTAATAATATTGCATATACTTGGCACTCGGATGATGTATATACGACTATGTAAAAATCACACAGGATTTATGTGACGATATATGCCTACTATTCTTTTAGTTTTAATTTCCTACAGAATGAGAAGAATATCTGTTGCTATGCGCTTCCTGTGCCGTTGTGTTTCATACAGTAAGCGAATATTACCAATGAATACATTCCGTTCACATGTAGGGGAGCGGGGGTATATGGGGCAAAATATACGAAATACTGTTGTTGAGAAACCGCTGCCACAGGGCTAGGAAAATTACGTCAACAAACATACAATGGAGGAGCAATAGTACGTTAATTTTTGAGAGATAATCAATTGGGGGAAGCTAGCTCGTTAACTCATATAGCCCCACTTAATGGGTTTGTATGGGCACAGGTGGGATCATAGAGACCACAAGTGAGGCTGTACGGACCACAAAGGATCCAGTGCACAAAAGCCTATTAGAGTGAGTTCAGCAGCCAGATACCGCTCTTATATCCTTAGTCAGACTTAACGGATTTTAAATGTCTTCGTAAAATACTACTATAATAATGTTTATATACTTTTAACGGTAATATAAAAATTAGCAATACATTCGTTTGGACTGATCAACAGGATAAAGCTCTTGAATCATATAAATACTAATCAACGGTGCTCTATGAGAACATATACGTCAATTTCGCTTAAAAACAATCTTGGAGCTAAACATAAAACTACTGTATGATAGTTTACATATATATATATATATATATATGTGCCCATTGCGGTAAGCTATAATTACGGGACGATCTAGTTTCGTTTTCTGCCATATAAGCAGAAATGAAATAGTACTAATTCATATAGCCCCATCTCACTGTGGTCCATTTAATCGATCCAACGAGTGACCTTTATAAAACTTAACTCATCAGTTTTTAGTTTGGCATTGAAGATGTAACTGTGATAAAAAGTAAAAAAAATTCGAAAAAAATACTATATAGCTTCGCTTTTTTACATTTTGTCAAAGGAAAAAATCGGTAACGTAAAGCGCCATAACGAAATTTCTGGCCCAGATTTCTGGCTTTACTTCAGATTAGACCCGCTTCTATAGCTCTTGTTCTATGCAGCCTCACCCGTTTGGTACTCTTCGTTTGTATTAGATCAACCGCTTCTATGGGCACGATACGAAAGGAGAATTTCGTACTATATAGAATTTCTTTTTCGACCATTAGGTAGACAGACAAATAATACCAGAATCAAATGCTCAGACAAACGACCATGGGATGGAACGGACTTCCGGGGATACGAAATAGCGTTCTTTCACACTACGACTCCAGCGTTATGTTAAGTAACGTCAACAATGACCGAATGATAATGAAGCTATTTCAGACAATACTATTACAACATACAAGCACTATTATTACCCCCAAGGGACATGGACATCAGTGAAGTATTATTCGCGTCGAGAAATGTTCGCAGTAGATGATTCACCTCAGCCACTTCGAGTTGAACTAACGCCTGTCTAGTGTCCATCGTTCAGTGAATGCGCAAAGATAACTGAGCGACGTTACCGTGTGGGAAGCCATTGCGCTCGAGCTGAATGAGAATTAACTTAGTTTTATCGAAGTTATCTACCTTTAAGTTAATGTACCGGTCAATAAATGATGTCGGGTCGAAATTCTGATGTCAGGCGCAACAATAAGCTTATCAACCCAAATCGAGAGCTGAACAATCGGGCTTCAGTAGGTTAGTTTCCCGGGTACAAAAAAAAAGCTTGTCATTTACCTGATTTCTTTCTTTAAAATGGTACACGAGCAAATAAATGAATATATTTGCTCGTATAGCATTTTTTGAGCCTTCACTGTTGTGCGCCGTTTATCAACCTTTCATGTTTACGGAAACACTGGTGGCAGAAATAGGCTTCCTAGAGTTAGCGTTGATGGACGTCGTTGAAAAGCATGTTCTACTTGAAACAAGCGTCAACGTTAGTCATAGTTAAAATATGGCAATCAATGTGGCTCGAAAGAATCGAGAGCGCAGTCACGACTAACCAGTTTCCGCATCTATTAGTCACTTCTTCGAAACATGACATTTACGGAGTTTTCTATGTTTTACCGTGCGGTGGAGTTTTTCTGCCAATCACGAAGGGATCTAAATTGAGATCCCTTTGTTGCTGGTAATCATCGTTCAATTTGACTAATCACTTTTAAGCCATATCACTTCAATCAAGAGGTATAAAACCTCTGTCTTTGCCCCGCGTTAGGTTAATTGGTATACGGGAAAGTAGTTCTTCGATAATGGCGCTAAGTTCGTGCTTATTTGTAATTCTTGCTTCGTGAAAATATATGTGTATGAGAAGGATTTAGAAATTCAATGAGACGTACTTATCTGCCACGTAAATACAATAAAACGTCGTCTAAAGTATTTAAATTTGTACGGTTAGAGAATACTCGAAACGCGTACTTCTTTTATCAAGGTTGACATGGGCCAGACCAAACTGGCGATCGCCATGTTAGGCAAGCTTAATAAAAATGTTTTACAAAACCTAAGCGGGAGGATTTTCTTCTCGATCTCATCTTAATAGTCTTCTTATTGTTTGACAATGCAACGTTTTTTTTGGGGTATAAATACGCGCGTAATTTAGACAAATATATGCACATGGTAGGTCCTACAAGGCTTTCTGAGACACTCCATTCCCTGTTCTAGTAATAAACGATTTCGTATAATGATTTTGCTAACCTAAATAGTTTTTCTCGTCAGAAACATACTATTGAGCAAGCGATTCACTTGACTTCCCTTATTTTCAATAAGCGATCCAGCGTCACTGGTGTTCTTGTGTTATCAAAATAGGTCAGCTTATGGATGATAGTATTTCCGTCAGTGTACAGAAGATGTCGTTTGTAGCAGTCTGGCGAAATCCAGTATAGACTGGAGGTCTGGCATCGATCGGCTGTTGTTCGAGTGGGTAAATGACTCGACGAATTACGGTGGTTCGGCCTGTCTATTCTGAAATAGGACGGATAACCAGTCATTCTATACCCAGTCCGGTCCCATCTAAAGGACAGTTTCTCATCAGGAGGCAATTTGTTTTTAGACCATAGAGCCCCGAACTGCCGTTTTGTAATACTCGTAAAATAATTAAGGACGAACGCAGTTAGCGCATGGCATTTTAGGCACTTTTTTCTTTGTCACTGTTTTCCTTCATATGATATAGAACTCTGTCTGGCTACATTTCCCTCACCGAATCTGCTCTCCAACTCATCACTAATTATTATCATCAAACTCTGTTATTGTGGCTTTGACAGTTTGGGCGATGGTTATGGCGCGTATCTGAGCAACGCCAAAAAGTCTTTGAAACGTGTAGTCCCGTTTACCGTTTAACCCAGACTGATTTATGGCTCATATAAAACAACTGGAAAAATTAAGACCTGTTGAATATCTGCTCTTTCAGGTCTTTTCAGCTTTAGGGCAAATTTCATTATATGTAACGGTCGCTATCTAATACACTGGCTTTAATAAACACTAATTTAATGAAAAACAATATTTGCCCAAAATGTATTTTAAATTAAATTGCTTAAAGCCTAGTTGGTCTTTGGCTAGAAATATGTTCAGCTTCAAAGTTCAAAGTCACGCGAAAAGAAAGTTCACATTTGAGCTTATCCTGCGAGCACACTATAGGATGCACATAGAAAGTTAAAGTAAACTTGTCAACGGCTTAAATTTGTAAGCTATTTCATAAACGTTACTGATAAATACATATGTTGTGTTAATAATATATATAAGTATTGTATAAAACTACAAAGGTTTACCCTGCAAAGAGGTTTCTATACTGTGTAATGATGTGAAAGTCCGCTTATGGGAGGAAAATGTTTTTAGGAAGATACTTTCAACCACTTTTGGTTGTGCTGTACATTTTTCGCTATAATACTCTATACGTGATTATCTCTGCTCCTGAGATCCTTGAAAAACATGTTTTCAACAAAAGTTTAACAGTGCCTAAAATCTGTCTGTTGGATCTAATCTTATGAACGTAAGATAAGTTTCAGTGATCATGCGCATTTAATTTGTTACCAAGTTGTGTATGAACGCAAGTTTATACGGAATAATAATACTGCTTAAAAGGAGCGTCTAAAAGATACTAATTTCTTGGTCAAAAGTATCACTGTCTCAGCATACCTAGAAAAATGGAGAGTGCATAATGCTTTCATCCAAACGATGTTCAACAACGAAAATCAAACAAAACAAAGGCCAACAAGAGCTGATTGCTTTTGCTGTACTATTTATATATATATATATAATCCTTTGGCTATTGAGATTCACATGTATTAGATTGTTTCGAAGGGAGTGGTGATTTTTGCTAATTTTCTAATTTCTAGAGATTTTGTCTCTAGCTTATAGTCAAGTGTTATATACCGTTGAAAAGCTTTTTGGTTTGCTTTACATTTTTTCCAAGCTAGTTTTCTAGTCGAGACCCTAAGGGGAAAGAAGATCTCCGCAGACCGAAATCTATCTAGGGTTGTCCCTGAAAACAACCGATGCCACGAGAAAAAAAGATTTATATACATTTTTTTCATAAAAGACTGTCAATCGATCTAAGACACGTATATTGTAAACCCATATACGGGGCCCATTATGGGCCACTAATGATTTAGCACGAAGAAGTTAATCATTCAACAAAACAAAAAAGGAAAATGCCGTTCTTTCTAGGAGACTAAGAAGGACTAAGTTAAGGGAAGCTGATACTTCATAATAATCTACGTTCGCTACGTTATAATCATTTAGGTTCTACTACACAGTATGAAGCTGGGTTTTTAATGGCCCGAGTACTGGCGCATCGACAAATTTTATTTTTTTCAAGAAAAGAAAAGGGGCAGTAACAATTCGCGCACAGTTCTCCAAAACCGACATGACCGAACTGAACACTGCACAACTTTGCATCGTTTTGTAAAAATAATTATCCACGGTAAATTTTAATCTATGATTATGGTAATCGTCAATGTGATGCCTGTGTCGACAGCGTGTTTTTGTCGTACGATGCATTGTGCCAGTAAAGTCATCAATGTTTTTTCAAAATGGTCCACATGTCATTGAAAGCAACGATATATGGTAAACGACATATATACGTATTTCTATTAAACTGTATTGTATTCTAACGCCACCTATTTTTTTAATATCGCTATTAAATTAGGTTCGACGGCATCCCACTTTATATACACTAAATGATTTTTAGAAAATATGGTTTACCTTCAGTGTGCTTTTGAGCATGTAGACCTAGGACATGTACAACTATAATAAAAAAAGAGTTGGTTGCTTTGCTTATTTATCGCATAACAGAAGTTCAATGGACTTTTAAGTTAAATTTAATCTCAGCTTTTAAAGAAAGGAAACTCAGTAACACACAATTTCTAACCTATGTGCATCTGAGAAAATTTGAAAGTTTTATCGTATTAAATATCAAAGTGTGTGTTTTCTTGATCGAAGTAATGGAGTGACCTATGTAGCTCCTGTCCCATATGGCCCCATTCTTCCTTATATTAAACGAAGACAGAAATTACATTTGTGACATCAACTTTTCGCCCATTTCAGTAGGCTCCTAGGACAACCTGCAGATTGGTTCCGCGTATAAGGAACAGCTAAGAGTAGGGGACATGGGCTCATCTAATAGTTTTCTTTAAAAATGGCTCAAAGCAATATGCATCAGACCCGGTTCAGTCCAATAACGCTATGTTGAAGGCTAGTAAAGCACATTTCACTAATGGTCTCAGTTTCCGCGTACACGCAACACATCTATGAGGCTTAGTTTCGCCAGCTGTTGGTCTTCGTTGCGAGACGATCGTGAGTATCAATGGGGCAATGTTTTTGCCACTGTCTAAAGCCATAACTTGACTCTAACCCCGAAGAAAAAGGCCTGCAATCGTAGCGTAGGGAGCGAAGACAGAACTTCCTATTCTGTGTCGTATTTGACCCTTCGGAGGCAAAAATTCGAACAGGAGACAATAGGTGAACCTCATCGTATGGGTCGTGCTCTCCTCAAATCATTAATGGCTCTTACAACGAATCCATGTCACGTTATTCGTTTGCTTAGGCGTTTCAATTATTTTAGATTAGTTACTTCATCGTTGAAAACAGATGATTATATTACGGAGGTACAGCCTTAGGAAATTAAACGAAATATTCTTCTTGCTTTTATAGACAAATCGTTGTTCTAAACAGTGGACCCGATTAGTGGTATTTTCGTTTAGCGTTCGTTGAGTCCAAAACGAATACTTCTAACGATACCAAAGCTTTAAGCGAGTGTAAAACATCGTGTGAGATAAGCGAATGCAACATTAGCTACTTTAAGTTCCGTTGCCTCTATTACTTGAAATACTTTTAAATTGGCAAAATAATCGGCGTCTAGGTATTTAATAACAAAAGTTCTGTGTTTTGAGGCGCAGGGATTAGGAGATGAGCCGAAGTTAATTAGGTAATTCGCTCTATAAAACAATACTATTACTACCTTTCATGATTCATGTTTACAAAGACATATCACTTAGATCAGCGCATTTGACGTATGAGCTGCACTCCTTCTTTCCTATTATATCACAGGAAGAGATATCGCTCTGCAAGAGGATTTGG
Source organism: Varroa jacobsoni (assembly GCF_002532875.2). Taxonomy (NCBI): domain Eukaryota; kingdom Metazoa; phylum Arthropoda; class Arachnida; order Mesostigmata; family Varroidae; genus Varroa; species Varroa jacobsoni. The sequence goes on along the minus strand of NW_019213070.1, from coordinate 453,986 downwards.
GCGCACGATACAGAATAAAGGCATAGATTCATCACACTTCGAGCGTGTAACCGCGAAGATGCTGAAATCTCATAATCAAACACGTGCAAATAGAAAGAAGAGCACGAAAAAGTCAAATTATCTATATGATATGGTTTTCATACTGATATCTTGTTTAACCAGTTGTTTTTTTTGTTAGGTTGACATCGATATAAATACCGATATCTCGTATATAGTGTACACATAGGGATAGTAATGTTTCGAGGGCGTTAGATGTTCTTTTCCTAAAAGAGGCGTTCTATTACAGGCACGCGCAGTCAGTCCGAATTGCAAAACGTTACAAATTCGTCACCCGCTGTTAGAGCAATGACATTTCAGGTTATAATTGCCCAAGTGGAAACCCAAACTTGCACATGAACATTTAGTTGTAGTTTATATGTAGAACAATAGAGTTCACACTTTGTTAGCACGCCTTGTTATGGGCTCTAGTTCCACCTAAATACATAGGACACAGCAACAAAGTTGCCAATTTTTGGGTTCCGCTCACTCTTCCCTCGAGGTAAAACTGACGCTACTGTTGTTTCGTTTATTAGAATAGCTGTGTTGCCCCACACCCCTGCGCGACTCTTTCGAATTCGTAACCGACTTACCCCTAAACCTGTTTTTGTAAATAATGCCGTTTGAAATACTTAACATTCGAAATCCTATTGTTATCGGTTAGCGCCCACGTGAGTATAAAGATGGAGGGCATTCATCACATCAGCAGGTGGAGCAAAGCGATCTAAATAATCACCAAAAGCAAATGAACGTCTGACATAAAACCAGCTTCTCATCGTGTTGATAAACTATCCTTTTTATTCGTAGAGCATGCAGACAAACGAAGCATCAAAACTAAAACAAGCACTGTCATATTTCCTCAAAAGAAGAGCCGCCTAAACGAGTGAATTGACACTAAACATTAGTTTGTGACCTCCGCTTCCTCAGCGTATCGGCGTCATGTTCCAATGACTTTGCAGCTTCCGTATTTAGAAAGGTTCAGTGAAAACATTACCAACAATTGAAGAAAAACTTAAGATACATGGTAACTTAGAACTGCAAAGATGTGAAACACTTAAACATTGTTCGAATTAAGACTCTTTTCATATTATCTTGCGTTCGGAACATTTTCTGTAGTAAGTAATTGTAGGGTAACTCATGACAGATTCATTGCCGATATGTTTGCGCGGAGCTAAGGAGCTGATTCCCGTTGAAGAAATGCAAAATCCAAACACAACATCAAGAGATATAACACAAGGAGTAACCGTTGACATCTGCAGGAAATTAACAACCTATCTATATTATGACTTTACCATCGAAAAGTGCAGGCAGTAGGAAAAATTACACACTACTTCTAGAATCAGTCAATGAGTGCTTGCGACCGCTAGGAGAGCCTGTCGAATTTGTAAAATGTGCATTTTACACTGCTTCGTTCACCTTTGCCCTTTTGCGATCAGCCCTAGCTGTTCGTCAGTTTTAGGTCAATCAAATAATCTGTCGTACTGCTTTTGCAAGTACTGATCAGTGTAATCACTTCGTACCGAGTTAAATGGTAGGAACCATGGAGCATATGGAGGTGGCTTGTTACGAGGTACAAGATTGATACTGTTTTCGGGCTACTCGAAACCAATAGAACCCTAACGAGCTTTCACAATTCTGCTCGCAATTACGTTCCCTAGAACTTCCATTTTCCTTATAGAACGTCTTTGATAATCTACTACTCGTCCTTTCCTATGGAAAAGCGTCTATATCTATGTCGATCTAAAGCTGTCAATGTGCTTAGCCACAGCAGATGCTATCCTAGAAGAACTTCAAACAAGGAGCTATGCTCGTAAGTGTGCATACAAGTCATGCACGTGGTGCCAGGTGGCCATGTTAACAGCGAAATGCCGCAGGCGACTAAAACTTTGTCAGTCATTAGAGAGCATTACATGGTTTTAGCGCTCACTCAAATATTCAGGTATCATTTTAGGACCGTCTCTGCAACAAAATTTTATTGAAAAAGGTCTGCCAGCCTTTCCGCTAAAGTCTGGGAAGCTTATAAAGACCGCCTTGCAAACTATATAGATATGGGATAAACGAATGTTTCTAATAACTGTGCTCAAACGTTTCTTTTAAATTCGTTCGATGCCAATCTTTCATCTCACAGACACCACTTTCATAGCCTGTATCGCTAAGATTTGAAAATTAAGACAAATTGTGTGTTGTTGGATAAAATGCAGTATTTGGGAAGAAGTTACATTTTAATTTACCAGGTAACGAGGAACCTTCTTACACGCTTTACATTGTAAGTGCTGAATCGGCCTAAGATACGCTAACTATGCTATCAAAGACACGGATAGCTAGTAAATCTTTTTGACACGCACAACTATTGTACCGCAACAGTAACTGTAAAGACTTGTTTTATCAGGTAGAGTTTACGCTTACTTCTTATAAACTATTGTGCTCAATTACGCTGCATAAATATCAATTGTTTATCAAGTTTCAGTAACGTCAAGCTAACTGTATCGTTAGCAGAAGGCGTGAGAAGGGATAGTATTTCTACTCTACATAGTATCGACTCTACATAGAACTCAGGTATTCGAAATTATGTAGTTAGTGTCCATTTTAACTTCCGTGAGCTAACTGTTCGAGTGAAAGGCAAATCGTTTAAGAATCGTACAAAAAACTAACGTTTATTTCATATTGATCGTCCTATCTTTTTTACAAATGTCAAGGTACAATCTTCCTTAAATTTCGTTCCACATTGCGTCCATAAGTAGCGTAGAGATCCTTTGTTGAGATAATGTACTTCACTCAGCTATTCAAGGCGATCATATATAGAAATCAAAGAAACTACCTTGAGGTACTTCGACTGCAAAGTAAAAAGAACAGGATTCCAATAGCAGCACAACATTTGCAATATTCGATTGCTTCACAATGGAATTATAATGCAGTAATCAGCATTCTTTTATTCTTCATCAACTTCAATCAGCAACTTCGATTCATTATGTTTTGATAACGTTTAATCGATAGTTGTTTCTCAAAGCGATCGATAAAGTTGTTCTTCAAACAGCCCTCTTACGAAACAACGCCCATCTGAAATTAAACTTACGTAGTTCGCTAAAATATCTACGGGAACTGTTATTAAGTAGCGAAGACTGCAGCGCATTGTACGACATAATTATCAGATACCAATCAATGGAGTGAGCTCATCTAATAGGTTGAAAAATAGAAGAGTGACAAACATATTTTCTCTTCCGTGACACCAAAGTGATAATGGTCAACAAATATTTAATTGTGTCCTAATTCAAAATAAATCATACAATTAAATAGTAAAATATTCGTAAATTAAGGTTTAGATCAAAAGGCCCTAACTCAACTTTATCAGACTCCTAAGTTACCAACGTTAGTTGCTCATCTTCATGCTCGATAGAATACTTTTCTTGTGTAGGACTTCTTAAATGTCCTAAGCCTGGCTTTAGCAATGTGAACTTAGGCAAAGTAGCAGGAGACACACTATGTTTCCAGTCCCCTGTATCAAAGCACACTGGCTATGGAATCTGTAGGTAGTTGATGATTAATGGCTACAAGTGAACGTTCGTTGCATAAATTTAATATTCGGTGTCTACTAGCCTCGCTGAATGGGTCGTTTTCAAACTTTAGTTTAAATCTGGTTTTTTTTTTTTTTCTATTTATTAACACGTTTCTACCTTATCCTCGGGTGTTTCAAACACAGTGGATTATTTTAATGCGCTCACTTTTTGTGCTCTTTTCACCCAGTGAGATTTATAGAGTAAGGTCAGAAGTCTGATTCAGCCTGTGTTGGATCCAGTCTCAATGTTCTTCTGGAATTTCTGTAGAAGTACTTTACGCTTAATCCAAAACTGATAGAAGACCCTTGTCCTTCTATTGTGAGCCTTTTGTAATTCGCTGTACTGAATGCCTCCAGTTGTACATAAAAACTAACACCTACGCACATGAAGACTGATTCAAAACAAATTTCTTAAAGAGTCAAGTTTGAAACCTCAGGTTTTATAAGGCACCGAGCATGAAGGTCTACATTATTCTTGAGTACGAAAGCCTGACGTGCTCTACACTAAAACTCAGTAGGGTTCTATCGATCATCTTTGAGAATGATACACTTAAGTAGAGTCGCCAAAAATTCTATGCCTGTTCTTATGAAACGTGAATCACTGAATAATACAGGTATAGGTGAACATAATAAAGTGTAGCTAGATAAAGTGCTTGATTTCTAAATTGTCTTGTACCAGTTCGGTGTAAAGGCAGCATTGACAATATTTACATTACTTCGTTCGATCTATCATTCATATTAGTACTTTCTCAAAAGCGCTGGACGCTCTAATGGGAAACAGTTGCTCTATTCTATTTTATCGTCGGGCTACAGCTGCTAAAGTCGTAAGACTGTCTCACATTAAGTTGATAACTAATCATCTCTGGACAGTAATCATGTCAAAAAAAAATAGCCAATTAAATAATTTGATTCAATAAGCTTGTAGGAATCAAAACACGTTTGGAGAACGTTGCCAAGATGACCAGTAACCATAGAAAAAAATTCACAGAAACCCTTTGTGTTTTTCGACTAAATAAAATGCGGTCTGTGTCTTAACATGGTCCCTACAGGGCCATTGCCCACGCTTGGCCAACTGTTGCGGCCTTCATACCCTGAAAGTAAAAAAATTAAGATAATATGCCGCTCTTCTTCCATGATTCAGATTTAGGTGACGCTTATATGTTCTAAAGGAAATTGTTCTGTTGTCAATCCACTCCAAGTTCTTATTCGTTGAAGAATAGTTAAGTCGCTCCATAGGTACTGCTCGATGTTCCTGATAAAACTCAATAAGCGAAGAAACAATACATACGAAGCGTCGTTTTGAATAAATGAACGAGGATGGTATCTATTCTAATCCCCCCCCCCCCCCCCCGTCTGGTGCCGATATTTTTCTAGCGTCTAGGCATTAACACCTTTAACATTAAACCCTTGCAGAGTCAGGAAATGTCCTCTAATACCTTTCAATGAAACGTACATTTATATATATATTCTTTCCTATTATGTATTGTAGTACGACAGCTTCAGCTTGTTTTCCATATCGCCGCATAACTTCTCATGCATCCAGTATCCAATTGTAGAAGTGGAGTTTACATGCAAGTGATAATTTCTTAGAGTCTCGCTTCGGACTTTTTTTCGGTCACTGACTTGATTTCCAGCTGGATTCAACCAAATGAAGTTCAGTCTGGGTCAGTGGCATTATTCCTCTTATCCGCGCTAAATTGGGGCTAGTTTGTAACGCTGCAGGGATTATGGTGGCATTGGTGATTTGAGGCAGCAACTCACTAGAAAAATATTCAGTGGTAATGATTCGCTAAATCCATGCCGGGACGTCAGCAGTCGCTTAGCTATATTCAAACTTCTAGTTAAATAGCACGAAAATGCCTATTTGTGCGTGCAAGTTGCAACTTGCTTAATATTTACTGTGAACTATGTTTTTGCCACACCACGTCCATAGTCCATAGTTGATATGAAGAATAATATTACTGTGAGTAGTCATAATCAAAGTTGGATACTTTTTAATGACCTAACTATACCCCTAGTAACCTAAGCTAAGGTTCGTTAGAGAAGCTAGCTGCTGTCAAGTCATTCTCGTTTCCTTACCTTATTATTATTATTACATAGATAAATATAAGTTTATCTACAATTTCATAATCAATGACGAGAATATATAATGAGATAAATCTGGGTGATTTATTAAGTATCTCAGTCAACGAAGAAGCAATATCTAAATTAGACGTTCCTTTTTGAGCTGTCCATGGATGCCACAGCGGTATGTTTTCAAGTCGTGTTTACATTATCGCGTTGTTTGAGAAACATATTAAGCTGGTGATTTTCTAAAAAATGAAATCCTCGATTGAACGGTAAGGTTTGTCACGTTTGATCTCTTCTGTCATCGCCTGTAGCGATCCTGTGAAGTTATGGGCTTCAATAATCGCGCGACCTATATTCGCTGCCAAACTACAGTAACCCTGATACTCGTGCTGTTTTCGATCAGTCCACGAAGTATTCAGCATCTGTATTTTTGTGGGTATCTCATCGAGTTTGAATGAAAAATGCGGCTAAAATTCAGTTAGATTCGTAGCATTCCTCGGATGGTGGCCCGAACTGGCGAAGTCCATCATCCTCCACGTTTTAACAAGTCATTGTCATTCTGCCTACAATTTCTATCTAAATACAGGACAAACAAATGCATAGGAACTATTCATTCAACAGTAGCAGCAAATCGTCTCGCATTCAACTTAGGTAGACCATCGTGATATTAATACGTTTCACCTTATCGCTAGAGATGAACTATACAGTAATGATAAAGACAACTGATTTCAGAGTCGAATACAGAATGGACTGTCAGTAGAAGTGTACCTTAATGGTCAGGACATCTTAATCGGCTGGGCTTTTACGCCCACAATCGCAAGATGCGTTCAGTCTGAAAAAGATATAAATTAAATTGTATTCTGAATAGGTATTTGCAAACTTCTATATTATTTCTCACGTAAAATTTCACACGCAAGTGCTAAATGACGTTAATAAAGCATTTGTTTAAGGTTGACACAACTTGTTGGACCAGTTTTATTTACAAGATCTCTTCGCTCTTAGTACAGCTGGTATAGTCCCGTGAGTACTGAGATCGAAATCTTTCTTTACGGTAAATTTACTTTTGCCCTTCCTAGTCTCTTTTTTGTTTGTTTTTTTTTTCTTTATCTATGTCAAAATCATGTACAAAACACACTGCATCGAACGCGGTTTGTTATCTTATATTGAAATTTTAGCTACAAAGCACGCAGTCTCACACGCCGACATTGACCGGTTTTTTATTTTAAATCTAGCATCATTGGGAGCTTTTATGAGATCGAAGACACAAATGGGCATTGTCTACATTTTAATAATCATACTTCACGTATAATAGATGCCCCTTTTAGCGGTCCGGTTGATACTGTAACGAGACGTTTGCGCTGTTATTTGTTGATGCGAGGTGAGCGACGACTACGACTTCGACAATGCATTAGTGCCAATTTTTCATAATAAATCTACATACATTTTGTTCTTGCCTTAGCTTGTCATAGTAGCGATTATCGTTCGTAGAAATATTTGTAAAATGAGTTCACTAATATTCGTTCCAAAGCAATACAACTATTAAGAAATAATAAGAATATTTGACATGTGAGAATTCTGGGACAAAAGTAGATCCGCCGCACACCATTTTAGCCATTTATTTTTGGGTTTGGCTGAATATACATCCTGGCTCGCCGCCGGTCAAGCGCCATGACTGTCAACGGTCGAAGTGCTAGGGAAACATAGCGCGACGGATTAGGCTGCAAAAGACGATGATTTAATCTCGGAATCTAACAAACATAGGAGGATTTCTATCTCTGTTTGGCCGAGTTGAATTTGTCTTTTGTTGCTGGAAAGCAATTGCTGAACTCTCTACCGTTTCCGGGCGTATGTGTACCCTTTCGCAACGGCCTCTATCCGTGTGGGTGCCATCTCTTCATAGGGGGCGCTTGCTGTTGTTCCCGTCAGTTCCTCGACCGGAGCGCCAACTCCAAAGGCCAATTTAAGAACATGGATCGTTTTGCATAGCTTTATATTCCCCTGATATACCGAGGCCTGGCCAATAGATGGTCCTTATATATACTAAACGATTTATCAATCAATCAATACGTTTTTGTCTAGTGTAGTTCGGTTGCTTCAAATTGCAGTAGACGTTATCTTTGAGCAAACTCTTCTATTCATATAGATAATAATACAATAGTTTTAGTTACGGTCATGACTGCAGTAAAGGAAGCGTCCGCACAACAATGTCCGTAGTAAATAACGTCGTCGCTTCGATTCTCTGACTTGCCTCTTCAGATATATCATCGCATTGAAAAGTGTGTATGTGTACTTTATTTTAATGCCCTGTTCAAAGCAGCTGTTCCCTATAATTTGTAATGATATTCGGGCAAATCCGTACGGTCGCCTCCGTAACGAATTCGACGAAATGTATATAACAGTATAGTGAAACATTTGGTTCCAGTTGTACATCTTAGACGACGGCAGCTAACAGAGCGACACGAAACATTCGATACTGAAAAACACCGTCCACCGTCATAACGGACGCATGTGTTACCTGTAGCTGACTTTGGCATGTTACAAAATGCTGTCCGGGAACTAAAGTAACACGACATACATGGATTGATGCTCGTCAATGAATTAGATGTCAGTATAAACATAACAATTAATGGCTACATACTGCTAATATGGCAGGCACATAGTTCGTTTGAGTCAGTGCAAACTTCAACGATTTCCGAGGATATCGTTCTTTGAGCTGAGCGAATCATCACTATTACGAGATACATAATTACTACAGAACACCTGAGACTGGACAATCTCATCTGTTAAATTTTACCATTAAACTGAGCCATTAGTTATGCAAGAGTCATTTCTAAATCCAAATTAGTATCGCTTCGGCCATATCTAGTATTTAGGAGGCACGTTTAACATAATATACAAACATGCTGTTCCTCTAATGTGAATGCTTTTTCATTTGATATTATCGAGCAGATTTATACGATTTTGCGATAAAGAAGGACCTAAAGCTTTTCCTTCGCTGGAATTGAAGCCAAGCAAAGAGAGATTTCAGCACGGCACCTAGAAATACCCTGAGCCATGTCTGCAAGCTCGTCATCAAGTCATAGTTACACCTTCTGCTAAACTGGTATACAAAAATATTCGTACTTCTAAAACTGATCTTTATTTAAACATCTGTAAATTGCTAAAATAATGTTTGTCGACATACAGTGCACTCAGCCAAACATACATTTTAAACAAAATAAGACAGGTAAAGCACTCCGATTCTTAGCTTACTGACACTTCGTTTGAACGATCTGAATACCCGTCAGGATAAGCATTAGCTCGTTCAATACATGACGGATTTAATGCTTAGTTTCACTTGTAGGAATGTAAGAAAAAAATGGAAAGACATTTCTAATAACAGCGAGTTAAACTGCCAACAAGGACTGATCTGCACAAAAAACATATTTGTTTAAAAACATAAAAAAAATATTTAATCTAAAATTTACAGCATTGGGTATGCGCACTCTGAAACACAAGCTTAGGCTGCTAAATTTTATGAGCGCATTAAATCAACTTTGCAAGCTTTTATTTTAAAAATGGGCATGTTAATGAATAAACAGCGTGAACATGCTTTGAAGGTGAAACGAGACAGGACAGGCTTGTTTTATGTATATACATATATTCCATAGTATCTTGTTGTTATAACAATGTTGCCTTAGAAAGAAAAGCAAACAGGTCCCATTGAATCGATTTTGACCATGCGAAACGTGTCTCTCAAGCTAACGCAGCTAAATTTTTGGTTTACTCTCGCATCATTTATCTAAAATTTTGGAATTTCCTTTTCCAAGCGGACTCTCAAGGCATTTCTCTGCGTATTTCGAAGGCGTATCCTGCTGATGCTGCTAGAAAACCTATCGCATTTGAAAGCGACCAAAATAGTTGTCGCGTTCTCGCATAACACTGTGTATCAATTCTCTAATTTTTTCTTTCTGGTTCTGGTCAAAAGAAATAGTTATAATAGACCCCTGCAGAACAACGGCTATGCAGCTTACGCGGTAACCTATTCCGGTACGGGCAGCCATAACTGCGTCGACGATAAGTGAAACGAACTACTCAGCTTATGGACGGCTTGTAAGGCGATAGCGATTCTCAATCCAGACGCAAGTAGTCTGTGTAGAATTAGCATCAGAGCATAGACTATGGCCTCATTGCTTTGGGCGACGTATGATTTCACCAAATTGACGACGTAAATTTTCCGCCCGTGGAAGATGTGGCTATTCGAAGTATCTTCAATGTCGTACGGTTGTTCTCCTTTCGGAGTTTAGCGTTTGTAAAGCTCCGACTTTTCGTGCTACTCGAAGAGTAAAAACGGCATAGTTCAGAATATGCTAATGATAATATGTTACAGACAGACGTACACTATCGTAGAAATCGGCAAAAGCTCTTACGCCTTAGACCTATGCGTTTATTCGTACTAACAAAGAGTATGTAAATATCTAATGAAAGAGAGCTTGGTAGCAAAAGTGACTCACTAAATTTCTATGAAATGTTATTCTATAATAGTTGTAGCTATCTATCTTATGAACATATGATATAGTTTCTGTTCTAGAGCTAGACGAGGATTTCCATTCTAGCTAAGCTCGAATACAGGCCAACTGCTCGGCTTGTACGAGGCAATGACTATTGAATGTCGAACACCAAATGATATTTTCAATATCGGAACAAGAGAAACCAGTGGAAAATAGTATCCTGTCACAAGTTCTACAACTAAACTATAACTTTTATTCGTGTCTAAAACGCGTCACTCAACAGCGCCAGATTAAAGTTTAAGGAGTTCTGCTAGCGGAACTTGGCATAATTTCTGTCATTAAAGATGCGAATTCTCCAATATTTCCATCGAACACGAAAGACAGCGGCCGATTAATGATCTAACACGATCTTATAAACTCTACCAATGATAAAACCTGGCTCACTGTTGTACCTATTGGTCGGGCAGGTTGTTTCGGTTCGAGACGGTGCGCGGTGCCCGTAGAGTCATCGTGAAATGATATCGTGGACGCAAGTAGGACGACGAAAACTTCAGGCCAAAATTGGATAATAGTAGCCTCGTAGCTATGCGGGTTTGTAGGCCATCAGAAGGAGCAAACGCTATCTTACTAACTTTTAAAATTTTGAAAACATACGTTTTTACTAACTAAAATAAGCAGAAATCCGCGTCTTTCAAATTTGAGTGTTAGCGGAATTAGTTGATATGTAAGTGTTTTGAATCCCCGCTACATGTAACTTCAACAAGGAAGTTTTTCATCATATCGAAACTATGTCTTGGCGCATAATTTACTAACGTGACAGAGGTATACTTATATAATATTATACTTTGACTATGATCTAGAATTTTGAACGATTAAATGAACTTTCTAAACGGACCTAAACTTTTTATTTCGTTGTAAATATAGCAAAAGCGTTAGTTTAGCTGTTCCACAAACTATCCGAATCTAGATTTCTCACATGCGTCACTTCCTCAGCGTAGAATCCCTTGGAAATCCTTAGAATAATGGAGTACTCGGCAGACGATTCGAATTAGCGGTGTCACAATTACGAATTAATATTGACGGCCCTCTCTAAAAATAGCATCGGTAAAGATGTACAGGTTCTGTGTTTGATTGCTTTGTAAATATATGTGTTATAATTTAAATCGCGATATATATATATATATATATATATATATATATATATATATATATATATATAGCAAATATAAAATCGCTGATGAAGTAAGCTCATATTTGATGAATCAAAGCGCGCGACACAAGTATTTCTATTCATTTCTAAAAATTCAGATAGATATATATGTCAATTCGTACCTCTCAACAGGATTCGCCGGTTCAATCGCACCGGCCCTCGTGATATCTCGCAGAGAAGCACCTTAAAGACCTTGGTATTGTAAAAGAAAAAAGCGTCGTTTTCGAAGATGTTTATTTTCAAAATTCAGTCAGACATCCAGTAGTTCTTGAATACTTCTAGAGCGTGCACATCATTCCGTCAGCTGTGTATTTTATTGAGAAATTTATACAGACACGAAAAAAAAAACCGGAAAACATATTGAACCAATGTAAGTTCGCTTATTATTTTCTAGAACGTATTAGCTTGAGAATGCGCCACTACTACTTTCCGTTCACTGCCATTTTAACATTTCTGTTTGAACTTAGCCATTGCCTAATCTTCTTTCTATTACCTTCGTGTTTTTCTACATTTATCTCTATTTACATATATTCCGATTCCCTATGTTTTTCTAATATTACCAAAAAAAATATCGATATGACTAATTCTCTTGACCTACCTTGCGTAACCTCTATTGTTATTGCGGATAATATTCATATCACAATAAGCAATATTTTGTACGCGGTCAGTACGAAAAGACTGAGCTGACGCATGTTATCGCCACTTCTTGCGTTGTATGATTACTCACGCTGATGGCAACAGGCGTGCAGAGGTCGCGGGGCGGCCATATGTAAACCTTTCTGCAATGCTAAATGTATCTAAATTCAAAAGCATTACTGGAGTTGGTTTTCCATTCTATCATCGCTGAACCTAAAGACCTCTTATATCTGCAACCTGTAAGGGTAGCTCATCTCCACAAATGTCTGTTTTGTTTGTCGCGGGCCTCCGGTAATAAGTTTAGCCAGTGTAGTTAACATCTCTGCACACTGTTGCCAGGGCCCCATCACATCGACAAGCACACAACATGTCTAATGGAATAAGGACGCTAGCGTATTTTAGCGGACCTACGAGGAGCATAACAGTTGTTTGTCCAGTCATACTATGGGTAAATAGTCGGTAAATAGCAGACTTCTACTTACTAATGCATACAAGCTGTTTGTGGTGATGTTGTATTGTCCAATGAAATACCGAAATCAGCCTATCTTCTAATATAACCTACGTTGGCTTATGACTATCCCGTCAGCAGGTCTACAGTGCCTCAACAAAAACAAACAAACATTCTGGCTTGTTTATTCATATAGAAGAGAATTGTACCGATGATGACGATGCTTTGGGATAACGGCTATGGCAAATTAATGGGGAACGCGCACCCAAGCGAGTATAAAATGGCGGTGAAGGAGTGCACCCTTCGTACTTACGCGCATAGTAATACACAATGTTGCATATTACTAAAGCAGATAAAAATCTACGTTATTCTATCGTATGCCCGTATTGAAATAGTTGATTACGGTCGACGTGAGGGATTCGCGTATTGTCTAGAGTTTGCTGAGGCATATTTCTTTGGCCATCTGGCTAAACCCATTCGGCTCCGGTTTGCTAGAACCTCACGATGATTTATTGTTAGCTGCCATTTATAACCGTGATAACCTACAGAGTCGCATATCTTGGCTTTTACGAAAGCCTTTCTGGATAGTAGTTCTTCCTTGCATTTGTAACTGAAATGCTTACTACAACACCGTAACAACACCGGACTACTTCGATATGTGTTGCGTTAAAATAGTAAATAGCTATGCTATTTGTTATTTCATCATTGTTATTACTATTTTTTCTCACAGAAGAATCGTCGTCTGAAACCTGGTCAGCGTTTATAAACTAGCTTCTTAAATACGGCTGGTTCACACAAACTCATTGTACTAATAAGATTGATAGAATTAAGCGAAAATATTTATCACATCGATTACGTACACACTTCCAAAAACCTTTGCTTGCACACTGAAATTCATATGGGTTAGCAAACATCAGCGACACCAACGTAAACAGCTCACAGTAATGGTCACTGCGCAGGGATATATGAATCAAGTTTTTTTTATTTTTCTTTTTCTTACTCAAGGATTCGTTTCATCTTCGTTTCTGCGGCCGGATGCAGCTCAAACTCTGTACATTCCTAATGCTCAAATCAAAGCCAGTAGGTTGGCTACTATGTAGATCTGGGATGCGGCAAATGGCCCAAAAGGGTCAAGCAAGACATTTTCCGGCAGCGGAAAAAAATTAACATAGAGACATCGTCCACCCTTCCGGTTCTTTCGAAAACTGCAGTGCGCACTTAGGTGGCATCTTCCAAAGCCGAATCGATTTATCTGCTTGGTTTTATAGTCTAATATGTGTCTTCTTATTCGACAAGGCATTAAGTTATTGACGCAGCTCCATCGTCAAGAACGCGCCAGCACACAGCTTTGGTGTCGCGGCTATATCTTTGTTGTCAATTTGATCACCGATCGCTCGTTGACGCAACAGTAATAGATCTTCATATAATCGAACGAACTAGTCAGAAACACGTAGTGATTTCGGCCACTGAGCGGCTACCAACGAAGCTTACCCAAAACTACTTGCGCGTTTATTAATGTTCCTATTAAGACCTTTATTAACTATAATTATCTTATTACGGTCTTAACACGACCGTCATACTTACAACATACCGGAAGCGGCGCATCACGATACGTTCCTACCTTCTATTTGTCATGTAAACAAACGAATTCAAATAACAGTTTTAATGCACAGGTACACTTTGTCTAAAATTGCTCACTGTCTTCCAAAGAGCGGCGGTCGTCGAAGTGCTTTTAAGGTATATGAAACGGCTAGAAATGAACGTTTCCTCTTTATTGGGTGCCTGAACCCTTTGGCAATGTGGCATACAAGCTCTTGCGAAAATGGTCCAGTCACCAGACCTTGCATCTATTTTTGACAGCAAATTTTCGCCATCTGTTCCTCAGAAAACCCACGTTCAAATTTATCAACAGTTCTAACGTAAATTTTGCAGCGTGCTAATAGACAAGCACTCGCTTATCTGGAAAAAGACTGTCCGAGCGTCTCCGCAAAGAAGCGGCCGGTTTCCCAGAGGAACTAAAGTGGACAGGCGAAGATGACAAACGTAGAGGAGCAGTACTGAGCGATTGTCCTTCCTGAAGCTGATGTTAGACAGAGTAAAGCTAGCGCTGCTAGCTAAGTAAAGACAAGTTCATTACTGGCAGAAGCCCTTGGGGTTACCTTTTTGCTGACCACATAGAGGGCTGGGTGCCAGAGAATGTTCGATACCACCTGTTATTTCTCGAAAAAAGCAAAAAGCTCGATATCCACAAAAGCAACGAATGACTTTGTAACTATACATACACGTTTCAAAAGCGAGGGGATCCACAGGCAGTTGAGGAGCATTTTCTAAGCAAGTAGAATAGTACTTGCGCTTAAATGGAAAAAAAATTAAAAAATGATCTCCTCAGATAGTATTGTGTATGAAAAACCAAGCTAGCGACACATCGGCTTTTGTGCATCTTTCGACTGCTGTTGTTATGTGAGACAAAAAGCTTGGGCTTTTCTCTACAATATATTACCGTTTGGGTAGTGCGAGTTGAAATTTCTGTTATACAAGCAATAAACAAATTGGATATCTTATTGGCGGCAGAAAATCGTCACATTCAGCACGACTACGTGGCAAAACAGTTTCTACCACGGCTTTTCTGTGCCAGTCATTTAATACGTCCTCGGATGCCAATGCACGAATTGGCTTTTAGGGGGTACAATTTGTCTGTTTTTGCACTAATGCTAAGAATTTTCGAGGAAGTAGACGTAGTTCACGTTAAAATGTTGCAGGAAAATTAGCGGGTTACCTTTTTTACAGAAACTGCTGAACTGAAAATACTATTTACTTAAAGCTTGAGGAGTGTAAACATTCATCAATGCCAGAAACGAATTATAGAATATATTTCAGTACAGGATTTGCGTCTGCACCGAAAATCGGCCTTTAATTTGGATCTACCAATTTAATCTTGTTCTATGAGTTACTATTTTTTGAAGAAACCACAGGACTACATGTTTAGGGGCACCAATGCATCTGAGCATATACTGGAGGCAAATAGCGTGAATTTTCTTATGTTTGTTCCTCTAATTGAAATAGATTATGGGGTAGTACAATGAAGTTCGAATGTACGTAAGCTAGTTATGAACAAAGGTAGCGAAAGCAAGTATCAACGATACTCATAACCATTTCAGTTTAACATTAGTTCATAAATAACTTTTGTCGTAATTTTGCATTGTGTGTTATTCACAGAAAAATTGCTCAACCTTGCAGTTACCCGACTGGGTTACCAATTACCAACCAAAAGTTTTCAATTTACTGCTCGCAATGAATCAACCTTTCGACGGATTAAGAGATATAATAGCCACTTTTGCTTAACAAATCGATATCTTCAACTAGGTAGGAAGCTTTGGCTTATCGCTACTATGGAAATGACGAAAGAAAAAAAAAAGAGGATCGTTTTGGCAAAATGCTAACTAAATTCTTCTGCGCGTCTCGCTTGAGGAAGAACTTGAACAGTTAACTCAGAATTGCGTGGTTATGATTATACGTTATGATCGAACGGTGCAATACAAGCTCGACGCGTATGTTTGCTTGAGAGGGAGCCTTTTGAGTGAACTTGTTAGCCCCTGTCAATGAAACTGGTGCGGCTGTTGGATCGTACTTTAGTTACACTCTTATGTGGTTATTGGCACGCCTTTGGGTATAGTGAAATAAGTTATATTTTTTATCTTTCATCACAAAAGCATAAAAACCTGGTGGAACTTTTACAATGTAATAGTGAAATATTTGACACGCTATTAGAAGAAAACCGCGGTTGCGGAACTGATACGACTGAATAGAACAATATTATTAATAAGATTAGATTAACTTAAGATGTGTTGTACGGTTAGCAAAGTTATTACTTCTTATTAGCTTAGGGGTAGTTCATAGACACTGTGCAGACATTAAACAGTTTTTGCTCTCTTAAAAAAACAAGTTTTTAAGGATAATTTTAATTATTTTTTTATATGAATGTTACGACAATATTTAATGGCCAATTTCTTTCTACTGAAGTGATACGTCGCCTTTATTTGAGAAAATAAACTTGATCGTGTAAGGTAATTCATATGTCAGTTTCCTCTAACAAGTATCGATGCCCTAAATCAGAGTGATTACTGGCCCCTCCTTTTTCGTCCGCCTCAGAAGAACTCAAAGATATTATGACATAATTCAAACTCTATGGACTGCATTAAACAATGTGGGTTATACCTAAACAAAATAAACGTGTACTTGATTCCAGCTAATTAATTTATTTTAATGTCTCTGGTAAAAAGATTCATTAATTAATGCAATTTCAAATTTAACCGGGAGCTGAATCAAGACCAGTGAGAAGCACCCTGACTCCGGAGGGCGCAAATGACTGCACAGTGAGATCAGGGGGGCTTTTAGTTTCAGTTCCGAGCTTCTTGATGATCGCCTCAACCTTTTTTCTTGGCGTTCTTTGTTGAAATGCTAATATAGATCGTAAAGATTCTGGTATTTGTTTTACTCAATAGAAGTTCCCCTTGGGGGGTGAATGTTATCACTTTAGATTTAATTTATTACCCTTCATCGAATTTCAAAGAAGGTTATGTTGTCGAAAATTATGATTTCAGGCAGAATAAGATAGCAGAAAAACGGTTTCAACTCCCATCGTCTTGTGAATGAATTCCGTATAAAGGAGTTTCGCCCGAACTATGTTATAGCCTGAAGCATGATAAAATGTTCCGAACCCAGCAGTACAAGATTGTCCATCGGCTGGCTGGATGGTACAGTCGACGGTGTCCTGGCCGTTGTTCTTTGACTGTTGATTATGGGAATGTAAGCCTTCCTCCTCCTGAGTAGAATATGAGAATTCGAACGGCTACGGCGATGTATAGTTTGACCACTGAGAAGCTAGCCTAGTTGGGCAGAAAAATTGGCCGCAGGGAACACGACAGTCAACGTGAGGGCGATAACGGAACCCCCAGGGAAGTCCCAGGAAAGGTTTAAACAACTCGATTTCTTGCTTATGCGGCAGTTTAATGCGTCAGCCACGACCGAATGCACTTTCTTGGTAGTGATTATCTGAAGGACTATCGTTCGTCTTCTGAAATGACTTCCAGAATTTATAGTCAGTTCAAATGACGCTGCTAGCAAGGGCGTATATCCCCGTAATAGGTTAGTGAACACGTATTTACGTGCTAATATTAGGGACACATTATAGTGTACGTTCAAACCCGGGCATAGGTACATTTCGTTTCGTACTGGGAGCCAGCCATCTGATGGAACGTTCAACGCCTGTATCGGACGAAAAACTCAAAGCATAACAAGAGAGTATGCCATATACAAACTGCCCAGCAAAATAGAGTAAATAAATTTACACACCGCGATAGTTTCGTTGGACTATTATTCGAGCGGAGAATAGTCTACATATATTTTATAGGGCGTCGATACTTCGTTGGCAAATCAGTACCGTACAATAGATCAAGCAGCAATTGCTGGCTACATAACATTCATGCGCTAAACGATGGTTGGCTTGACAGAATGCTTAGTTGCAGCTACGATGAAACATATTTTACTAACAGAGCTCTCTTTTAGAAAATAGATGTTTCCCTATGTTTCCGCTAAGCATAGTCTTAGATATACTACACTTGAATGGAGCGCCGCTCATATCTATCGTCGTATTGGATAAGTAATTATGAAGTCAGAAACGATGGTTGATGTCAATTTACTCTTGTTCATTCCGATCTTGTGAGACTATATGCTTGAAATAGTTTCCTTTTCGTCTTATCGTCGTTATCACTAACGGCATCGCCAGCTTCTGCAGGACATTAATATGGAGCGCGGCACGCGACACCAGTTACCCCTCGCGTACAATTACCTGTGTTGTAACGTCGTCACTATTTTACTTCGTGTGTGCTATTAGTGAAGACTAGATGTCCGTTGCCAGCGTTATCGTCATTGACGACTTCACGCGCTGATACTACCTATTGTTATTCTTGTTATTGCGTTGCTATTTATGCTGCTGCGGTGCATGTCTTCCATCCAACCTCTTTTTCTTTTCTGTTATTTATTTTTCGACTAATAGCGGTTGTTTTTCCTCCATTGATGGACAGATATTCTCCGTAGCCCTCATTGTAACCGGCTATTAACGACAGAATCACGATCGTCGGGCCTTAACCACAAGCCACTAGTTACGCAGTCATTCATCGGAAAAAGGATCAACGGCTTTGTCCGTGAACCGCATGATCCGGTCGATGCTTAGAACAACGCTAGCGTCTTTGCTAGAGATTATCCTGCCGCTCCTTTTTGTGAGGTCTAAGTATTAGTACAGAACGGCGGTAGTCAACACTATTTGATGCAGGACCGACAGTAGAAGGCTCTTAGGACTTTACAATTAACCACGTTTACATGGTTTACGTTACGTACGTTTGCTGCCAGAAGTTGTTTTCAAGCCGCTTGTATCTGACGCTGTTCTTTGTGTTGTCTTGTTTTTCTCTCGTTGGCAGACCGACAATAATGAACGGTAACGATCAACGACCAACTACTTTACTGAACACAGTAACTTTATTTAATAATGGTCCATAATTTTCTACATGAGGCATAGCAGAATGGTAAAGATACATACTTCATTTCAAATGAACTCTGTTTGTTGTCAGCGCATACCTTCATAGGCTGTTTATATGAATAATATCATATAATGTTCGAAGTTTTGCATTTTTTTATAAATTTTATCCTTTAATGGAGCCATTCATTTGAAACGCTAGAGATTTCATACATTGTGGTACGATAGACACCCTGCCATCGATGTAATGATCGTATAAACAAATGACATACTAACCAGTTGAATCCTTAGGATCTTTCGTTCCCTGAAACCCACAGCATTTGAATAGCATTCTGTTCGTCTGTCAATCCCGCGGCGAATATACAACTTGTTTCCGTGATAAACTAAGACCAAAAGTCTATTATTTTTTGTATTTATGCGAACAGTCTGTTCAGAACTGTTTTCATTTCATTCATGAACATAGACGCTGGAATTGGTAACTATACATATGAAAATCGATAAAAGTCTGCCTATGTTTCAGCCTGTCAATGCTAAATAACATATGTTTATTTTTACCTGCCCGGAGGCTTATTCTCGTTTTGTTATTTACTGCATTTAGCCGCGTTTTGACCGCCACAGCATTAAAAAATCAAGCGGAATAGCTGGTACGTAAAGGGATAGTTTGAAGCCAAGCCTTGCTTAGGCGTCAACTCAAAAAATTCGATGTTCTCTTGTAAATAGTCCCAAAATCGTCTTCGAAAAAGTCGAATTGTTTAGAATTTTTTAGACCTATCTATAATAGCATGGCACACTAGTTCTATACTGATTCAGGTCGCTCGATCCATTCGGAAAGGTTCATAGCCGAGAGTTTTTCGAAAAAGCACAATTTCGAAATTCATTATTTTCTATCTGTTCTCAAAAGTACAAAGCAACATAAAACTATCGCATAACGGATATTTCTGGATATTGCGATGTATCTAGCAAGCATCATTGATTTGTTTGACCGAACTGCCATGATAGCCATGAAAATGTTCATTTTCTTCACCGCATTTTGCAAATATGAACAGTTTTTAGATTAACCTATAAAATGAGAGGATAGATAGCATGATTAACTAAACCAGGACTAACATTCTATTACACCAAAACGTTTGTGATACGTCTGTCCCGATAAACTGGATTTTATGACCGCGTTCAGTGACTTCATAGATTTAAACCAAATATATCATAGCTGACATTTGACAGATACCGGAATCGATCAAAAAGCAATTCTCAGTTGTTCGGCCCATTGGGGCTAATTACGAAAAAGCTATCATATTGTTATACATTAATTAACGTTAATAAACGTTTTGAGGCAATAGCCGACTTGAACATACATGTCTATAGAGCTACGAAATTATAAGTGCTCAGTTCAACATTGACGACAACAACAACACTCTCCGTTATTTTGAAACAGCTAAATTGTAGGCGAATTATAATGTTTGAGTATTCCGATTATTCTAGGGAGTATCGGTAATAACCGTCGTAATTACTTGTTGTACTGGAAAAGACTTTTCTCGATTACGCTTATACTAACATGAGGGGCCCTTCAGTAGCATTTGAGCGTCGGTGCAGACCATAAAATCCACCAAGACTGCTGTAAGAACTATCAAATTTAAGTTAGTGATGTTTTTATTATTAAACTAGTAACCGGCAATTACATTTTGTTAATTTGTCTATTTTTTGCTTTGGATTGTTCTTCCTTGTTCGGTTCACCGGTGTTGAAATACCGGTGGTCGTTGTAAGCCGAATATGCCAAAGCCAACTTGACCCATAAACAAAATTGAACTCAGCAGTGATAAATTGATGAATTGCCATTTTGTGTTCTATGTACCGCTATGAAAATGGGCCTGTCTAGCGGGTATAAATGTAAGCTTGGCCACGCGACCACAACAAACTTTTTCCTCACAAAGTTACGCCATCCTGTAATATCTCGCCCTCCGCAAACGTACGAACAACAGTGAATAGCACGACTCATGTAGGTGACTCGTTGAGTTTCATAACAGAATCTAAATATTATTAGTCTACCAAATAATAAGATTTCTCCGGATTTGTATCGTTTATACTGTACTACTAGTGGAAAAAAACATCGCATAGTGATAATAATAAATTCTGATAGAATTTTTCATCTTCTGTGTACCATGCGGATGTATTGTGAAATGTGACCATACAAATCATTCCGATTAGAAGGAGCCATTGTGGCAAGTGGCAGTGCAGTAACAATCCCCACGCAAAATTCAATACGTTTGTGAGCGTTTCCGTTATTTGAGATTCTGGAAACATTTGCGTCTATCAGGAAAATTACTGCTTCTTACAGATTAAATTACGCCTATAGTTGTTAGGATGCCACGTAAGGACCCATCATCCGTGGCGGTTTTCTGTCTCATCTGAATAGACGTCTATAAAAGTGATGTTAATATGAGGCCTGGTAATCTAACTAAAAAAAAGAAGCAATTATTTTCAGAGCTAATTAGCAACGAAACGTCTGCACAGATACAGGTGAGTGAACAGACTTCGCCTATCTCGTTTTAGGAAAGGACTGCGCGTAAATGGCATGTTTAAGCATCTGCTGAGTAAACTGTACGAAGATCGCTCTCTGACAACGATACTTCTCTCGAAGGGTACGTGCTTGGTATTATGTTCGGCCTTTTTCCAGGTAGGACATGGACAACTATTCTTGTTTGTGTGGTGCTTCACCGTGTTACCTGAAAATTCGTGAAGCTTCATTCAGTTTGTTCTTAAAATTCAACTTAACTTATCGCTTAACAAAGCCTGATTACACTTACATGAATTCATTTCTAATTTAATATCTATTTATACGTTCTATAGGTTTGATGAAAAAGGACTGATCATCTAGCACTGTGCCTTCAACTAATGAAAGAACACACTACTAAAAATACATTGCTATTAAATGAAAATCGATCCACGTAATTGTGCATAACCTCTTTGATAATCTTGCCGATTCCTTTTTTTTTTAACGAATAGGCAAGTTTATCATGTTTAAAGCTAGCTACTTTTAAAGGTCCTGTACGCCTATTGTCTATAGCCCGCTCAATAGAACATCACCGTACCAATATAGAAGTTGTACGTCTATTTATTTATCAACGACCTCGATTGTCTGAACAGCAACAGCAACAACGGTAAATAATAATCTTAATAATATTACTATTATCATGCATCACTTATTTTCATCGTTTGTTGATGTGCATCAATTTGGTAAAGTATGATTCATCTTCTTCGTATTATTGGAGCCAGTCTCAGTTGTGACTGGTCTGACGATACCGGTCAGTGATAGTCCAACCATCACAGACTCACCCCTGACCCCCGGCGCAATCACGCATAACTATGCGTGATGAGTGGTTGCAGGATGCAGAAGTTCAGACGTTTTTAGTGCTACGATACCTACGGTGCGTGGTGCCAGCGATCAGATCGAACAGGTCTTCGAACTGATCGAGTGACCAGAAGCCACCCTGCTTCCCAATGAAAACTGTTCGTTGTTTCTTCACCCTAAATAGGTAAGAAACGACGAATGAAATTTTCGTAACTGAATCTGCACACAAACACATGGGTATTTAAGCCAACTAGAACCGCTTCATATAGCAGTATAAATAGGTAGTCGAGTAAGCGCCTTCTGGCTGTCAAGTGAATGTTTCTGATCATC
The DNA here is from genome assembly GCF_002532875.2 of Varroa jacobsoni. NCBI lineage: Eukaryota > Metazoa > Arthropoda > Arachnida > Mesostigmata > Varroidae > Varroa > Varroa jacobsoni. The sequence continues at coordinate 431,335 of NW_019213070.1, read as the reverse complement.
GATTTGACGGGCACGGGCCAACCCTCATATGACGGATACCTCATAGTTAAATATTTCCAGTTCTACGTCCGGTACTGCGATTAGGGATTCCAAGTGCGTCCACGCTCGGATCTCAACCCGGACAATTACGTGTACCTTAAGTTTTTCAGACAAACACGTCCACGCTCGGATCTCAACCCGGACAATTACGTGTACCTTAAGTTTTTCAGACAAACACGTCCACTATGCCATCACTAAATATGTGACAGCACAGGGTAAACTATTGTTGCGCGTAATAATAATTAAAAACAACTTCACTCAATCAATGCTTTCCAACGACCGCACGCACGTACGGTTTATTTACTTAATTAAATAGTTTACTTTATTTAATCTCACATATTGCATGATACGTGTCACTGGCGTGGTTCTAATCCACGATCTCTCACTTCCGTGCGTTTTAACCGTCCAATCAAGCGTGTTAACTCACAACGCAACAACGTAGACGAGCGGGGATAAACCCATCCTATTATATGCTTGTTTATCTACATGTTTATTGAAACCTCGGAGTACTAATAAATCAAGCTATTCTATAGTGACAAATAAAATCGTTATTTACCTTAACGTCAGTCTAAAATAGATAGAATTTAGGTTGGACGAATAAATATATCTAACTAGTAGACTTAGTTAGTGACTTTTCTGCATTTTTTGGTTTATTTTGGTAAATTGAGATATTATGCAATATCTATAAACGGCACACCGTTTTGCTTCATAGAATCGTTGATGCATTCACAGATTTCTCAAAAAAGGAAGCAATTTATATATTTTCATATAGAAAAGCTTATTACAATTTTGGAGGATAATGAAGGTAGCACGTCCTTAAAGTTCAGTTTTTCTAATGATTTCATATATAAGAAAGCGTATATTTATATGCTTATAGCTGACGTCCTTCCGCTGAGCTTCACTTTGGCTCGCTACGAAAATGCGACCCGCTGTAAACACAGGTGAAGTTCCGTTGGAATGTACTTCCATTAATATAAGTTCCTATCAGACGTATCGTAACTTTCCAGAAGTCGCCTTGATGAGTACTTCCTTATTGCTTTTCTGAATACTTCCGACTTTTTGACTTCTACTATTTATTGAAGTAGTCATATTCTGAGTGACAATTGTACCTTCGGAAACGTGTGAGCAAAAACGCCACCGTAAACAACCATAGACCGCCCTAGAAACGGGTAATCCCCATTTTAATTCGCTTGCCGTCAATACTAAAAGTAACTTTGTACTTCTGGATATGTACGGACAACCGCCGAATTGAACGTTTCTTTGCATGCGACCTCCGTAAAGACTGAATCACGGTTATACACAAGGTCTGGTTAGAGACGTTTAGTTTTTTTCATGCTATCAAAATGTCAGCAGTTCCATAAAATAGAATATCGTAAATATCTCTATATTTATATATAGATATAGAATATCGCAGCTATCTCGTCGTAAGGTCATCTCGACAAGTCATACTACAATGGGATAGATGCTTAGTGTAGTATCGAATTAATATTCGAAGTGAAGCACAGAACAGAAATCGGACCTCAGTTTTACCTGATCGTCAACAGGTCGACTTTTTAGTTGGCTGGGACGTATTTCGTAAGCTGTCTTCCGTAGGCCGCTAAGCCCATGTGACGAAGCAATGAAGACAAACGCAGGCCCATTCTGTGCATTAATGTTGCAGTTCGTCTTAGTCCGTTGCCAACAGCTTCTATTGCGAACTTCGGAAGGGCTTTGAAGATGGGCATAACATGAATCAGTTGATGGTCACAGATTGTACGAAGCCTTTTATGGCACTATTATTATGTGCTACAGCGCCAGTAACGTGCATTTTGCTAGAAGCATGTTGTAAGCACGTATTTCACTGTTCTTCTATTTAGAGATTTTCGATTGAAGAGCACATAGCTTGTAGCTATGCATAGAACTATCCTTAAGATTTATGTATTTGTTCGTTACGCAGTGCAATCGTATCTATAGTGTATTCCTCGAACGGCATATTTAGGTTTGCTTAACAGGCTCGTTTAGATCAAAGTAAATCAGAAATTACTTCAGTGTCATGATATTTGGCCGAGCATACGTTAGGTAACGGTAGAAACGATAATATACTCTATCATCTGATACAGATGTAAAATATTAACAGAGTACACGGGGTCAACGGACTCGAATCAGGCAGGAAGAACATAAGAAGTTCCCGAAGGCTGCTAAACTTACGATTACGCGTATGTCATAAAAGGCTCTTAGAAACCAAAATACATATTGAAAAATAGAGACGTTTTTTAAGGGCTTGATAACTGTCAACGGTGTGATATTAACAGGTTAATATATCTGGAATCAATTTTATCAAGATTATCAATAGGAAAAAGAATTTCTTTACTCCAGCAGTTTAAGCACCTCTGGTTTACGCTAACTGCGTTTACTCTTATTCAAGCAGTGGACAAAAGCTGTGCTTCAGACCTTGATATCGAACACAATTTCGGTCCGGATCGTTCAACTTCAAATGGAAGTTGCCTGTAAGAACAATTCTGAGTTGAAAGCGGTCGAATATGACGAGATAGTAGCGATCGATAGTTTTACACCGAACTATGGAAATATATAAAATCGTATTTGTACGAGCATTTTTAGTTTTGAACAATATTTAATTCTTGAGAATGTGTAGGTAGCCAATTTGGCAGCTAGGAGTCCTTTCATTGAACCACTCCTTGATTGTTTTGCTTTACATCGTTACTATTGGATAGGCACGATAATAAACTGGCAAATATTATTAATGATTCCATTAGCATCAATCAATCAATCAATTACCTGATTCGCTTTGTTTTCCGGATCGGGAAACCGCTTTCTTCAGAAGCGTGGACAAGTTGCTCGGACAGGCAACACCATGTTTCTATTTTACTTGTAGGCCACACGGAGTGTCAATTTTAACGAGTAGGACGGCCATTGTCAACGGCCTTAATAGCTGGGACTCCATCCACGACACTCGTGTGGCATCACAGAATCACAGAATAACGGGCCTAAAAAGGCACACAAACATAACCGTCTGTAACGAAATAGCCTAAAGTTACTTCGCCACTGCATTGATGATATTACACATCTCTAAATATTACTAACCTAGTATTCAAGGTTGTTTAATTGATTTTGCTAGAAACAAGATGCCCTGTTTCTTATTGGGAACATTTGGCATCAGCCAGTTTCGCCAGACCAAAGATTTCGACAAAGAGTATATTAAATAACAATAGAAATAACCTTAGAACGTATACCTAACAAATTAGGTAACAAGTTGAACACGTGCCACACGTAATGGAACCGTAAAACTTTCATAGCACACGAAGTCTACAGACTGGGAGCAGACAGATGGAAGGAGAATATGACGTCCGTGAATCTACGTCAAACTTCCAGCTATACGATTTATAGTTTAAGGAGAACAACGTACAACTTGCTCTGGTATCCTAATCCTTGTATGCAGGATTATCTGCTTTCATTAGGGCACAAAATAACTATCTAAAATAATTACTTGTTCACATTTTTTTATCTTCGAATGATGAAGGGGTCTTCAGTATTTACAAAAACAGCACTTAGGCACAATCGAAGTTTTCCGTTTGTAAACAACCCAATGTATGCACAATGGCCAAATAGATCTCCACTAACAGTTTAGTAAAGTATACAAATGATGGCCTATTACAGACGTATAATTTGCTATTGTTGAAATAAATGTGTCAACATTTGTCTTGTTCCTTGCACTAGCAGAATAAGGCATAATAAATATATTGGCATTAGACTATCCCCATGACAACTAGCTATAGAATACATTTGGGCACTGTTCAAAATATAGAAGAGATGTTACAGTAAAAATATGGCTTCGTTCGAAGCAATCTCCTTGAATCTCTGGAAGTCAACGAGAGCTTTGGGCCATACGACACATTGATCTCCAATCGAGCAGCAGGTCACCGTAAAACAACGTTTCTAGGCAAAGCAAAAGCAAAAATATCACTACTAAATATAACGTGAAGCACAAGTAGGCGTTATATAATGCTATTTTTTTTTATTTGAGTTAGGTAGAAGTAGGTGAGGTGTAATTGATTATGTCTGCTTGACATGATCAGTTAAACTTCTGTTAGAGTGCACTTCGGCTTTTTTTCTGCAAGAGTCCCTTATTCAACGTTTTAACTAATTAGCTCAAATTCAGTCAGTAACTATTAGGGACGGGGGGTTTTAAACGGACTGTGGCACAACCCAAAGCAATAACAGTGTTTGCTCATCTCATGAGCTGTCCCCTTTTCATGGGAGACTAGATAAGAATACTGATACTATTGTAATCATGGCAGAAATAATTAAAATTCGAAATCCTTTTAATAAATCTAAAATAATGAATCTGATTTAGGCGGCTGTAAACTTTGAGACTTGTCTGAAATGGATATGCGTTTAGACAATGCCGAAAAACTGAAAACACTGAAAGTCAGCGCATAGAGAACTGTACAGAAAGGCCAAAAAGGACAAACTAAAACTTGAGTCCTTTAAGTAACAAACTTTTATATATCATATTTATAATTCGAGCACTCAGGACCAAGACTAAGCTTAACAATAATTTTGCCCATGGCACGGTGGAGATCTTTTTGTATAAATTAAATTTTCTTCAAAAACAATAGTTTTCTTATACGGGCTTGAATAAATCGCTCGACCGCAGTGTAATGAAGTGCTTCTTAATACTTGGTCTTATTTCGATTCTGTTCGAACATACCCACGGCAACACTAATCTGCTAGAATTTCCCAGTAGCCCAATTAGCGGCCTAGTTTTTTTTTACTATCTCAACATATGAACATTGCAAACATGATGGAAAATAATCCATATAGGTTTGTTATTGTGCGATGTCAAATTGTTAACGTTCGTCTACAAACTGTTTGTTTTGATGTTTGTCGCTTCCGCCATTCTTTACCGTTAACGTGACTTTTTTTTGTTGCTTTTCATATGGATGAATTGGAAGTTCTCGTTTTGAGGGCGGGATCTTGGTCTCTTAGGTATTTTACCGAACAACTTCAAACTTCCAATTAAACAGAGACGAACGATGAACTGCAATTGATATTCGGACTGCTGGCATTACACACAAATTGACCTTTACAATGTCAGTAGCTTTGTTTACAATTATAGATAAAAATGTTGTTACGTAGTTAAGAACAAATCCCTCCGTGCGCGAGACCCATCCGAATTTCAAGCTAACTGATCAATACTGCACATTGTCTATCTTTATCTTTTCGCAATCGTCAGTTACCACGAAATAGTCCTATTATAATATCGTATTCGTTGGTAGGATAAAACGTTCAATAGACACCCAGGAAAAAGGCGGGTCGATTTAGGAGTACGGAATATTAACTGTAGTGCAAGCTATTTGTCGACCTAGCACAGGAAGCCTTCTCTACGAGAAATTTTTGTGCATAGTTTTCTTTTAATTGTTATTCTACTAAAATCCGCTAAGCAATAAGCAATGAATAACGATAACGGCTGGCAAAAGACGTCGGGCTTGTCAAGATTACTTAATTGGGACCACTATTTAACCCTTTGCCAATTTGTTACCTAGTTAGTCAGCGCGTTATTCTACGGCCAGCAATTACATAGACACCGAATGGACCCCCCAAAACGTTACCAGCTGTTGACGATTAACAAAACGATATTTAAATGTATTGTGTGTTTCCTACAATTCTAAGTTTCGAAGCGTCACCAGCAACTGATACATAATTCGGTGCGTAAAAATATGAACGAAATATATAATTATAAACAGCCATATTATTACTACATTGGCTACCTTGTACGCCTGCTAATGCACGAGGATCCGGAATTAGTGAAGGATAACACTGCAAGTAAACCGCGTACATCTGATCAGATGTCCATTTTTACTCTAGTTTCTTCCGCATGTGATATATAAATTAAGTAAGACAATCATTATTTTCGTTAAAATCGACTTCGTCCTCATAGGCTGTGTAAGTAAATTATTATTGCTCAGTTATTTCTTGCAAATCGAGTTCCGTCAATTAATCAGATTAGAAATTCGCGTGGTACAAAGGTCCTTTCCTCTAGCAACATGGACATTTCCTATCTGTCCTCTCAGAATCTAATTATAGCCAAACGGTCTTGTAAATAGGCAAGCTTATAGGCGAATAAAGCAGACATCACAGATTCGCTATATTGAAATTTCAATTCCTTACAAGGTAATCATTGTGTAGCTAAAAGGATCACTTTAGGGAACCAGCAGCACTGAAATTATCAAGTATTTTGTACGACGGAATAGATATATGTATGATTGTAAATGATAAAATCTTTCGAGTTCGTGACGAGAACCACTCAGTCCTGCAATGAGCTCCCTGATGTGATTTTTGAGTAAAAAAAAACGAAAAATATAATGTAAACTCGAGCATAACAATAAAATGGGACCCTTGATAAGCCAATGGCGAGCGTTTTTCTCTGACGGGACACTTAGAGAGAAAATGATCAGTTTTTTTTTCTTCCGACATTTTGAGCCAAAAAACCGAACACTAACTTCAAGTCTAAATAAGTATAAAAACTTGCGTATTATAAACAATCTTCCAAAAAAAACAGACTATGGCGTGGATTATCATCTTTTTCTAACCTTAATTATAATGATTATAATAATAAATTCAATTAGCAGGGATACATTAACAAAGTCAACAGTAATCAAACATCATTTTTAATAAGTCATCCAGTAACTGCATCGGCCATTTGAAGGCCATTCGGTCGGCCATGGCGTGATGGACCTGCTGTCATAACCGAAACCGGACGAGCTGACATGTGCAAAAGCCATTATGTCGGCACTGTCCTATAGCGTCCCATAGACGACTGCTCGGTGATAGTCGCGTGGAGAACACGATCGTTGGCTGCTTACATCAAATATAACAGCCACCAGCAGCGGTACGGTAACACGTCTAACGTGAACGGTGATTCCCGCCATCCCGTGTGTGCTCACGTGTGCCATAGCATTGTGGCTACTCATATAAACTATATGAAGCAAACCGTTATACGAACACTTATCGGCTAGGGTCTGGCGAATCGCTAAGCTATGTCGTATCTTGAAACTCTTCGAAGGATCACCGGCGGCCATTTTCGGATTTTTTGAAGTACAAACTGCCAGAGACATTTTGACACACGGCCAATTGTTCGATTGCGGTAGCGAGTGTGTTGCAGATATAGATGGGCAAACCTGTTTCAAGTATTACAACTTTGAAATTAATCAATATGCCTATTATTGAATAGAGTCATTGAATAGATGAGGTGAGGTTATCTGTTCCTCTACAGGCTGTTACAGGTGTTGGTGTCCTTTATCAGGGTACAAATTTTGTCCACTTTTATACTTTAAACTTCGAAACAGGCAGGTTTAGGTATCGTGATGGCACCTCGGTTCCAAGCATTTTCGTTGATTGATCGAACGCTTAGAATCCGCGTGTGTCAAGGGTCGCCAGTATGGCAGATGACCAGGACATTATGTCTCGCCCAGCGCGGCATTGTCCTACAGAAAATATGATCTGCAAGTAAGCCCAGTCATACGGCCGCACCGGAATCTGATTCCCACATAAAAACTAGTAAATACATCGTGACTATTTATACTCGACCACTCGTTGGTTAAATGGCAACAAAGCAAAAATTCTATTATATTCTATATTTCGTAAAAATAAAAAGCTACGTAGATTTGAACCTAGCAGAAATCTTTTCTTCGATTTACATATTATTTCAAAGCAACATAAAAAAGCGTACCTATTGACGGCGCTCTTACAAAACGTCAACATATTATAGGCGAACGATTTAAAGTGCCGAGTTGCATGTTGATGATCAACAACAACAAACGGTGATAAAAGCGTCGATATTAACGAAATTGTTACAACTGTTATTACATCACTGTGTTAGAGTTAAAGCCTTCGAGCCGGATCTATCGAAAAATAGTTACGTATGATGTATAATAACACTGAATGCTTTGCGTGACCTATTGGTGGCAAGCTTTACGTAACTTTTCACTCGAAAACTTCTTAGCTCATCGCAGCAACGACATGTCTGAAAAAACGTGGCCGGACTGAAACGACGACTTCATGAACGCTGTAAAAAAATTACTAACATATGACGTTCGTTACTGTAAACCGATCCGTCGGCAAAGAGTGTCGACACCATCAAACTTTCATTGATAGTACCTACAGCCTATAGACACAGTTCGGCGACAGACAGATAGATTCGCACTGACCTATATGTCGCTGTTTTTTGTGGCCTAATTGTTTACGAAGTACTATTAATTCTGTTTATACGGTGCGAAATGAAACGAGTTCGTCGTTGACGGCACCGTCGCTTCGAGCCACAGACAGCTACAAGCTTCGCTTTAACTTAACCTAGCAGAGTTTCGGCGAAATAGTCCTGCTCTCGCTTCCTGGGCCTTCTACAATATCGCAACATAGTGTTATATTTAAAATATTGATCCTGATACTAGTTGTGCGAAACCTCTCGGGCGGTTAATAAATCCCAATCGTTTTCGCTCATAGCACACCTTCGCTACCGAAACAACATAACATAAGGCTGTGGGTACTGTGATCAGTCTTGCTGCGATCATGATGCGAATAAACCCCAAAAACTTGCGCTTACCATCGATAAGCCAAGATAAGGCAATACGAAGAATTCATCAGCTGCGATTTATGAGATGTCTGTCGTCGTCTTGCTCACCATGTAAACAATAGTTCGGTTTTTACGATATTAAATAATAACACACGGATAGAAAAACAGTCAGGGTCAATCCCAGGGACCAGAGAACACATCGCTGTCTAGAAATATCCGTGTTGAATCTATGCGTTTATTTATTAGATACATTTCAGGCTTGGTAGTCGATACTTCGCATGACATCTTCAATCTCTCCTGACGACCAGAGATGTATAAACGTACAACTGTCTATAGCGCGTACATCATAATTAATCAATTTGGTTCTTCTATAGGCGGCACATCGATAACTGCATGCCACGCACAAAAGACAAAGAAGTCGTCACTCAATAACTTCAATAACCTCGGTTCTCACATTACTCTCTACTAGTGGTCGGCTACCTTCGTGATTCGTCATCCCTTTGAACAATCGATCAAATAGGCAAACGAAGGTAAATGTTTTTATGGAAAAAAAAAAAAAAAAAAAAAAAAAAAAGCACCCGATAACGTGGTCGTGTTCACGGAATCGCTTAACGGCTTAGCAATGCCCACCATTCACTACTGACCCTTGTTATTTTTGTCCGAATATCAAATAATCGCACGGGAAAAGTTTGCTGGTTACTATGACTTCAATCCGATTAAAGTGAGACATGAAGGTGTTTTTTTTTTAAACTATTTGTTTTTGACCATCGCTCTCCAATTCAAACCCCGCTACCAAATGCGGTAAGAAGCCCTTTCGAATTCTGCCGGAAAAAGCGAAAACTGTTCTATGTAAAATCGTCTAGAAAATAGCATGATAATGGATGTCTTGACCTATCAACAGGTCGGTGGCACGTTAATATTCTCTGCTATCACAGTCGTGCCATACGTCATGCGAGCTAACGGGGCGATCGACTCGGTAGATATTTCGAGCACCAACTTTCACTCGCTCGGGAGAGGCAATATTTTTTCCTGGAGCATGGAGCGTTTCCGGATCTGAAATCTCTGGGTCTTTGATTGTGGAGTACCCTCGAATACTACTACGGAAGCCATAAGTGCGCACACTTCGTAACCACACAACTCCCATACGGGTATGTAGCTTGCATCATCTGAAGGTTCTAGTATTCGTAAGCGTTTGCTCATCTAGATATTCTGTAATTTCATACACTATGTATATTTTTATATCAAGTTTAAGATCTCCATGAAATTATCTTGTCAGTAACAGTCACGCGCGTGCTGGTATTAGAGGTGAGCTTGCTGTAGACGTCTTCCATTCTCGTTTCGCGTCGGTTCTACGTCATTCCTACACCCTGTGAGACTTATTTGCTTCCTCATATTGTGAAACCAATGACCCCTTTTGATATAGGCCGTTTGACGGTTATCTAGTACGCGTTAGGTCGAGACCCTTCATTGGCAGGCAACGGGATTCGTATTCGCTCGCAGCTGTATGGCTTCTTGAGTTCTGTGATTCTTTTGAACCATATCGATTTACTCCCAAACGTCCATCAATGTAAATAGAGCTCTAGACCATTTCTCACGTCAAAATCTGTTTGTTCTGCCAAAAAAAAAACTTGATTTTGCCTTGTGCGTCCTGCCTCTCAAGAGTGCTATATTTAAATATATTTAAAAAGTCAAACGTGGCGGGTTATCTTGATGCCGCCGGAAGCCATTTCTCAAAATTTCATAGATTTCTTCCGAGCATATTCTTGGTAGTTCTAGATATTATCGTCACCGGGTTATGTCACCGGGACTAGTATTATTTTTACTGGAATTTACTTTAGATATAAATAGATTGAAACAATATGTCGATAAATTAGCTGGGTATTAACCTAACTGTAAGCCCTATTCAAGATAACAAGAACAAATTATCTGCAGACAATAATCCTGTTTGTTATCTTGAGCTTCCTTATTTTGAGAGGCTTCTAAAATTGAATATTGACTATTTTCTGTGACCTTGTTACTTGTTCTTTTAAGTCTACCATATACAGTGCAGATAAGGCCGGCAACATCGAACGATCTTTCGAAATTCTTCAGTTTTTTTTTTTTAGATCTCTACTGCTCGTGATATACGATTAGGTTCTCTTCCGCATCGTCATAATCCAGGAGCAGAACACGCCGTATTTGTTTTTTTCAAATCTGTTGTGCACATTTCCTAAAACATCCTGTTCCTCCAACTATAATACTGTCAGTCTATAGAACAACTTTGCAGTTAACTTATGCGAGACAGTATATAATATTATGACGAATCGGCAGGTGGTAAGGTAACTTCCATCTTGGATGACTTTTCCTCAGCGAGAAAACACTCTATTTCATTCATTCTAGCTACGGTGATATTAAACAGGTACGTTTTATATGTACCCTTTCGAACCTCTTCTAGTTTTTTTTAGTACAGTTACTAGTATTGTATTTAGCATCGTTGTTTTCCGGCTGAGATTTAATACCTCAGTTGTTGCTTCGACCAGGGGTAGTTTCATATTTGCAGGAGGTACTTTGTACGATAGCTAAACTTCGGCGTACAATAATTTAGTTCACGTATACACTTAAAAGAGGACGGCACTCTTCAACCTGGGAAAGCATAAACTATGGTTATGTCACCTTTTCTCGACGTTAAGTTGTCACGTTATTTTTATGTAAATGCTAGGAGTGCTTCTAGGGCCATAGTTAGATGCCGGATTCATTCTGGCCGTTGAAGGCCGTCGTAGTTTTTTTTCATTTTTCGGCAATTTTATTTCAACCTGCTTTGCCCCCTACCTCACCTCTGTACACCGGTACAGCGGGCCAATTATAACGTTGTCACGTTCAGATTTCGACTTATTATCCGTAAAGTCATTCCTTACGTTAAGCGATTTCCAGATTTCGTGTTACCGTCTCAAGAGCCATTGGTCACTTGCAGTACAGTCCACAATCATATTCATTTTCTTTTTCTTCCAAAGATTTTGTGAGAATTCTGTGCCGTAGTACAACAATAAATTACAAAATAAATAAAAACAACAAATTCCTTATGTATGACTCTGCTTTCGTCTATAAAAAAAAAGTAAGTGTTTTGACTTTAATTATTTTTATTGCCATTAAGCGTAGCCCCAGACGGTGTTATCTAGCACCGTTTTTTTTTACATTCGCTAAACCATTCGCTGTTACACATATACACAGTCTGAGTAATCGCTCCGCCCTGTATTTTTCTTTCTCGGTTTTCTTTTTTTTTTTTTTTTTATTTCGTATGTTGTAGGTAATTCTTAAGTGTAAATAATTTTAGAATCTCTCCCTAGGAAGGATAGGTGTGGATATTCTTCGAATGTAGCTATCGGCCCCCTTATTTTGTACTTTTTTTTTTTTTTTTTTTTAATTAAAATCGTTCAGTTAGTTTTGCGCTAACTTCGAGTGATGCATATCGACCTAGGTTTGTATGACTATTAAGGTACTCATGGCTAGCTGGTCATCACTTTTTGTGACGTATGCCGACGTATGTCCTATCCAGCTCGTACGGAAGACAAAAGCCCCATTGTCCCTACTTCGGTGACGTCGACTCTTAGCTTTCTGTGTTAATGGCCAACTATTGCCACTTAACGTTTGTTTGAATAACTGGAAGGTAAAGATCTCTGTGGAATGAACGGCCTGAATGCATTCGCAAACGTGTTCGTGCTTGCCGAAATCGAAAGGGATAGAACCGCTTAGTAATCCGTATTCTAATCCGACTATGTACTCAGTCTTTCTGTTAGGAGGTTTAGTTGATTGTGACAGTCTCTACCGGACCCAGTCAGAAACCAGTTACCTGTTTTTAGCGTAAGTACTAGATTACTCGGAACCTGCCTGGAAAGATTAAGTGTCAGTTCAAATCTGATAACTGGTGTTACTCGCTACAACTTCTAATAGTTACTGATTGACTCAACTGTATGTATGGAAAAGTATGCGTCACGTCCAAAAAGAACACCGTCTGAATAATATACGATAAAAGCCGTATTTTATACGACAGTCTTCGTATGACCAGGTGGTAACTTACCATCATAGATGGCTACTGGAATTTCTTTTACTGAATGCCGTAATCACACCGATCGTTCTTAAAGTCAGACTGTAAATTGCCCAGTTATGAAATATTTACAAACATTGTTCGAGGGTCGTACCGCTGTTTGCACTAAGTGTATGATTATTCACTGCTTGTTCCTTTCTTTGGGGGGTATACCGAAAAATAATTATACCATTTGTAAGTTTATAGCTTTCGAGTGAATTAATTTCGCAAGAACATTACTAATATCTTTATTATGAGCATATTATTGACATATATTTGCTACTAAATTTAAGCGGTAATAGACTATTGCAGAGATCACATCTTGTTTTATCCGTCACTTATAAGTTCACAGCAAAAATCGGTCAATCCAGCGGTAGCGATACTTATCACTTGGTGTTCACTATGTGCTTGACTGAATAGCGACTGTCAAACGATGGGTACCATTGTCGTTATACAATCTCCATCTGCAGGTTAAGTTCCCGCTCAGTTAAATAAAGCACGGCAACGAATTATCGACAAGACCATCGATTTCTCCCAGTGACGTCTTTTTTTTTGAGATGTTTTTTTGGCTCGCACAGAAGTATTCGAATTTTAATGATGATCTCTTTTGAAATAAATTGCCACTCTGCTACGTATGGTCAAGCCTTGTATGAATGGGGTAAAGATGGCTGCCAATGTAGATTGACATCGGCGATTACCAGCGATCATCGAGTGAATAATGAGAGGAAACTTTCATAGTTATCGTAATGTAGGTTGACAACATATAGCAATCGTCAACGCATGTCCTTTTCAGAATATAATTAAGTCATAAACAGCTTGCCACACGCAGATAAAATAATTCTAATAAATAAACGAAAACGACGGATAAATTAATCGTTTATCTGCCCTACACCCCAGTCTCCTCACAAAACGTAAATTTCCGTCTGTACAAAAAAAGCACTCGGAGACGCCAAGCCAATATTGCTACTGAGAACGCTGATAGTACGATGGAAAACCGACCGAAGTCCATAGATTTGCCTTAACACGCTTTACTCTACTGCTTTCACTGGTTTACTCTGGGGCTTGTTTTATACGATACATTCGGTAGTGTTTACCTACGCGACTGCTTTATGGAAATTTGTACCGTAAGCAACAGCGTACCGCAGCAGGTTAGGATACTGCCGTTAAGAGCTCTAGGTCGTTCATCATATTAAGGCCAAGCTGAGAAGGATACATCGCAGTAATGCTTAATGTATGCAGCATTATCTTTGTCTTATTCCATTTTTTCTCAAGCTGTTCGGGCTAGAATCAGCAAACGAAAGGTCACTGGCCTGTTAAACGGACACATAAAATAAAATACAGTCTAAGTGCTTTTGGTAGATGTACGAGGAGGAAAAAAGTAGCTAAGTCTAGATTTGAGCTGCAGAAACACGCCGCCTTTAATGAAGCAGATAGGTACCGCTACACACTCCTACGCAAAAGTCTAGCAGCTGTTATTCCTTAATTCTCTTCAAATATTTCGTTTGCTGTTTTTTTTTTTTGCTTGTATCTGCTCATCATGATCTCTAAATTGTGGAAATTCATTACACTCCTTATCGCTGGACCGGTATTTTATATGCTGGCCAAAGAACCATAGGAAATACACATCGCAACGTTTACTAGAGCTTATTTAGCTCCAAATATGTCAGGGATGAAAAATTATCGTTACATCAAATTACCAAAATATATTAGAAATTCTATTTTGGACATATAACGAAAAAGCTTAGAATATACTGAAAATTTCAAATAATATATTTCAAAATCGTAAAAAAGGTTTGTTGTTGTGAGATGTTTCAAAGCTTCATTTAAATTTCAAACAAAAAAAAGTTTATTAGTAGGGGTTGTAATGCCAAAAAATTAATGAAAACAGCAGACATAAGCGTTCCTTACTGCAGCTATTTCATTTACGTATAAAAAATGATATCGAATCCAGTAGTGAAATTGTTTGCGGTAAGTTCACTTACAAATAACAATTTCACCATAAAAGAAAATATAAAAAACAAATAGTTCAAAAATTCCTAAGCAAAAAAGAATGATGATGATGTCTAAGAATTGAGAAATGCCCATGCTTCCGCGTATGACAATGTTCTTATATGCTTAGGGATAAGCGTGCGAGAACCTCTTCTGAGTAAAATTATTACTTAAATCGATAGGTTCTGTGCTACCATTTTGTTCAGGAAATTAAGTTGAGATTTCAGAAAAAAAAACAACCAGACCAGATCAGTTTCGATTGACGTTCGGCATGCGTCTCGTGGATTGCAGTACCTTTTAAATTCTAATATGTTAACAATGAAACTACCAGTAATTAGATGGAGGCAATATTTATCAGGCGCTTGCATTGCTAACTACTAAGTTGACACGCGTCGACTTCCCGATGCGAAGACAATGCTATTATGTCTGAATGTAGGTACTCACGACAAACAATGCGATTTTAAACTTGTGTGATTATAATTTTGTGGCAATGCTTGCGAGATGAATCATAAAAAAAAGATTCCCAAACGTCGCATCGGGTTAACTTATTAGTTTTTTTTATATAAAAAATTTTGCCATCTACAACAACAGTCAGTTATCATTTATCAAGTTCTCTAGACAAGCCAAAGCTGTCTATGGGTTCAGAGTTCACAGAGCTACCACTACAGAACTCACAGAAAAGCGAAGATAGATAGTATCTCGCTGTTGCTCCTCGTCCTAGAGCAGTACCCATATTTTCCGAACAAATAAAGCTCTATCGTACGCCTGCTAAATATGCACCGCGATATTTAATTATCAGTTCACATGGGTCGTTCCAGATACTGTTAATAACTACATAATCGAAATTTGTCAAATTGGTAGCTATCTGAATTTGTAACCAGCTCCAGCAGTTAAAAACAAATAGAAACCACACACGTTTCACAATATGTTCTAGGTATTGATCTGCGCAATGACTTGAAAAATTCCATGTTTTAAGGGCCTTTTTACATCTAGTTATTCGCGTATTGATATAGGGCACGTTTATTATTTATCTATCAGCACGCTCCAAACGTGCACACGCCGATTGTATGCCAAGGGTCTAACTGGAACGGATATTGCATATGTACGTTACCTCTATACGGAAAGTTCTAATTTTATCTCAGCAGAAGTGAGAGGACCGTCCGATAAAATAATCTAGATCACAAGCAACATCAAAGTCGCCTTGAACCCGAGTCGTTGAAGTCCTTTGATCATCACTATACCTCGGTTGCTTGTCGATTTCTCGGAGAACACCGGACGTCAGACTGCAGGTAGTCTTGCTAGGAGCATCCAAGATGAAGTCGGGTGGGTCTGCTGCCCAAGACCTGTAACCACCTCGGATGTAATCAGAGGTGAGACTGGAAACCTCCGATGAGGAACTATAGTTTTCTTCGGAATAACTACTGCTAGTGAAATTCTCGACGCATTGGCCATATCTTACTAAGGAAGAATTATAGCGAGCGCAAATCGGTATGACTGGAAAATCATAGCATCTTCGAGACGGTACAAGAACGTAACCATTGTAAGAATCTGTGTCTGCCAGGACCTCAAGGTCGTCATCCCACGACATGTCCTTCCTGCCGGAGACTAACATAACAAACGAATAATTCTGGTTTTACTACTTGTAGTGGTCCACTACATGACACAACTGACTCGCACTCTAATATTCACAATTTATCCCGTCGTTTTTATCGAAAATCGACAACGCGATACAAATCGATTTAAGATCTGGCGAGCGCTTTTTGCAGAAACGTATCTATTGCCCGAGAAGCTCGAACCTGTTCCGATTAAAACGCATTACAAACACTTCTCGACTTAAGCATATTTGTGCAGTTACGTATAGTTTGAATGTATTTTGACTCTTAGTAGATTAGAGACTAAATCCAAATAGGTATAGAAGTGATTAAATTGTGGATAGATATATCGGCAATCGGATGGAAACGCTTTTATATGATTTAGAAAAAAAATGAACCTTAGTCCCAACGTGATACCTTTAGGCGGTGTCCACCTGTTGAGTAATTTACAGGACAAATTCGGCTGACACAGGCTCAAAAACAAGCCTTTCGTGATATACCGCGGACTGTTTGGGACTTCGTTATTGCTACAATAAGCGAAATTAATTTTTCTAAAAATTTCTAACCAATTAAAGCTATGAACAATGAGCTAAGCACTAATATATTTTATGGAAAAGGAAAAATGCTATATAATTACATGTTATAGTAGAGTGTATGTGACAGGCTAAAGCAGTCATTACCGGGACTTCGCATTAACTGCCGCTGATGTACCATATCGAATTCGAACCATAACCCAAAAAAGAAAACCTCATATTATTATGCATACATTTAAAAAAGTATATCTAAAAATTTGCGGTGTAAAATAACAATTTAATAACAATCTACTTCAACTTTAAAAATCATATCATCTCCGAGCAAGGGTGTAAGAAATTTATATTAGCGTAGATTTTGTATACAGCAATACGTATGTACCAATAGCCCATTCAGGAGTCAGTCTGAATTAAGTAATTGCTTTTAACTAATACCTTGCTCTGAGGCAAGGGGTGCGGATACTTCGTTGCTTTGGAATAAAAAAAATATTCCTGCGACTCTCGCGCATTGTTACTTTTATGCAATTGTATTTTACTATACCCTTATAGAATACTGAGCCCTATAACATATCATATATGCACATAAACATGTTACGATGTTTTAGAAGTCAATAAAAATTTTTCTCGTGAGCTGATTGATAAAGATCAATATGTCTTGTTCAATGCAGGGTGTCCCAAAAAGTTGTGATTAAATTGGGTTACTGTTAACTTACTAGCACCATTGCAAACTACTCGGAAGCTCAAAACGGGTTTTGATGACACAGCTGCATTGCTGTATCGTGGTATAAGGGCATATCTGAATGAGAATCCTCCAAACAGATGAGTTAAACATAAAGGTCCCACTGAAGAACCCTGCTAGTTCCTCAGACCTAACGCTA
The DNA here is from genome assembly GCF_002532875.2 of Varroa jacobsoni. Taxonomy (NCBI): domain Eukaryota; kingdom Metazoa; phylum Arthropoda; class Arachnida; order Mesostigmata; family Varroidae; genus Varroa; species Varroa jacobsoni. Next base: position 413,678 of record NW_019213070.1, on the reverse strand, counting down.
ACCAACTTGGGCTTTACTTTGGGGATAAAGTTCACGCGAAAAAGCCAATGATACTGTACCACTTGGAATTTTGCTAAACTATTTTATTGTTTAGTTAGACACTAACTATACGTAAATAAAAATTATTATAATCATGATTATTATAATCATATATAAATTATGATTCGTATACATATATTGGGTTGTCGAGAGAATATTGGCCGTTTTTTGAACTAGATGACTTTAAGGTCAGATGTATGAGGTGATGTCGGCCGCGTCGCCTAAAAGCCGAGATATGGCAATAATAGGCTGTATATATAAAATATCTATATTCAAGCTTTAAGGCAGAGTACTCTGGGCAATGATTAAATTTTTGCAAAAATTCACTACATTATCATCACAATTTTTGCCCAGGCCCATAAAAAATTGTGATGTTTATTATTCATTTAATATTTATATATATAATATAATTTATAAACGGCCTATAAATGATTCTGTCGCTTTTGTTCTGGAAATTTTGATTTGAGAGATGCTCCTCGTGGTGATCGGGCAATTGCAGTTGAGCAAGACAGGTGCACGATTATCTGTGATATCGCCAAAAAGCTAAACATTCATCACCAGACAGGATGAAGCCATTTGAAGGAAGCTGGTTACGAAAAAAGGCCCGATGTTTAGGCGCCCCTCAAACAAACGCAAGATTATTCGTTGATTATATTTCTATCTGTGAAACTCTATAGAAACACAACGAAATTGACCAACTTCCGAAACAGTTAATCACATTAAGATAATAACACCCATAAAAAAAAAAAAGACGAATAATCTGCTCCACAGTTTATGGCAACGTTCAGACTGACGCCCAAATATATGGCGCTATGCGTTTAGCAAAGCTGGGAAAGACCAATGCGCGATTAGTTGCTGCTGCTGCTTCTTGGAAAAGAAGTTTATGCTGTTTATAACTAAAAAAAATTGTAACAAACCATTGAGAAAATAGATCAGAGAAGGCGTCGTCTTCCACTCTGACAACGGCGGACTACATATATTTTTAGCTGCCCGGCAAAAATTTAGAGAGCACAAATATTGCGCCGTAAGACTTCCATCTCATTCAGTTTCTGCGGAATGTCTTAGTGCTGTTAATTTAGTTCCAAAGAAAAGATGCTAAAATTACCTCGTATAATTTTGTGTGTGTATGTGTAGAGACGAGCGTAAGTTTTTCTACGATAGGATTATGGTGTTATGAGGGCAATAACAGAAAACCATCGATCAAAATGGTACATATTTCGTTCAGTAATGTTACTTCAGAATATAAAGATAAATTACTTGAATTTTTATTATAAAACGATTTATGCTTTTCGACAATCCTATGTTCAATCCAAAACAGGCAATATATAATTTTTCATCGATCCTTGATCATATGAAGATGCTGATATTTGTCGCTGCTTTTTTTTTGCTGTTTCATCTCATGAATACCCAGTTAATCAGTGGCTTAGTCTGGGCGCTTTAAAGACACTGTGTACAGTATCGGGATTGAAGGTGCTTCGATGATGACAGTTCTTCATGCGAAAAGAAACTATCTCTGATATCAGTATCACTAAAATAATTGATTATCCTTTTCCATTATTATAAGCATATACCACGACGTTTTTGCGCCGAACAATGTATTATATATTTACTGCATTGAAAATCAATTTCACTTCATCGTTTTGTCAAGGCCAGGGCTATGATACCATGCTGGACGTATACCGAATGCCAGTTCGCTGAAAGCGGCCTATACAATTACTCTTTGATAACTTTCTACGTTTCGAATTCTACGTCTAGGATCGCCGTTAAGCATTCCATCGTACTTTTTGATAACTGACGCCAGATAGGTAGCCCGATTTGTCGAATAGCAAAGTCACGATAGCTATGCAATCCTAACTAACTTTTTAGGATCATATTCGAAATCTGTAAGGTATATGCCTGGCATCGCCATCGGCATTCCTTTGGTATCGTTCGTCGAAATCGCTTTATTGGGGAACTAATAGACTATCTACGTTAATATTGTCTCTATATGTTTAACAAAGATGTGAAGATAACGCCACTCAAGGGAGAGCTTAGGCAACCCATGACATCTAGTAACAGAGAATTGTGATGTATTTGAAAGGATTGATCATTTCATCTCGTACGGCAGCAGTGAAGTATGCCAAATAGTAAGTTGGCACTTCAATATAGAGGGCCGTCATTTAATTTCTGAGCGCTTAAAGTAATAGCTTCGAAGTTGTGTTCGTTTGCGTTTGTGTTTGTTTTTAAGGCGTAATTGGCTACGAGGTGTCTATTTGAATTTATAAGAAGCAGTGAAATATTCCCTAATCCACTAGAAACTACACAAACGTTTAGCGCAATAATTTTTCATTTTTAAGACTATATAAATAGTATTGCTGATAGTTTCTGAATCAACATTATAACTTTCTCTCTGCGAACCAATTCTGTACACAGAAACCCAAAAGGGAATATGTTTAATTAGCAATAGCACATTTTTTACCGGCCTTGTTCCATATTGTTTTCCCCATTCGAAACCATCAAAAATAATAATATCGACGATATGATTCGTTCTTGCTATCGTTTTATGCCTCTGTTTCAAAAATAACTAAATAGTGTCTTCTTACAGACTCCTAGGAAGGAGGAGGCGAAAAAACGGCAATCATACCGATTACAGAACTATGGTTCGAGAACCGTGTCAGTACCCTTTGGCTACCTAGTTTCAACGGCGTTGCTTTTTCTATGAGCTACTACTACTACTACTACTACTACTACTACTATGTATTCTATTTCAATCAGTAAAAACAGATTTCAACGTATTCCTCCGCTCGACATCCACCCCCGATTGAAACCAATCGACGACCGAACCGACCGCAGATTGGGTTCTAATATTGCAGTTCGCTGGGTAAACCCGTTACATTCTATCTCTGCCGCTGATTGAACTGCGAGCGATGGAACCGATTTCACAACAACAATATGCAAATCGTCAACTGCTGCTGCTGCTGGTGCTGCTGCTGCTGCTGCTGCTGGTGCTGCTGGTGCTGCTGGTGCTGCTGCTGCTGCTGCTGGTGCTGCTGCTGCTGCTGCTGCTGGTGCTGCTGCTGCTGCTGCTGCTGCTGCTGCTGCTGCTGCTGCTGCTGCTGCTGCTGCTGCTGCTGCTGCTGCTGCTGCTGCTGCTGCTGCTGCTGCTGCTGCTGCTGCTGCTGCTGCTAGCCAAGTTTCCATCTCGAATCGAGAAAATTAAGTTCGTGTAACTTGTAACTCATCTGGTTTATTTTTAGCTAAACGTTTTCGTATTGCAAGGAATAGTTCGTGTATATGTATCGTCGATATAAATAGACCATATCGCCACAAACGAGGTCTTTCTGAAATGAAATTTTGGTTATACTTTATAGTGAAATGTTAGATTCTTCCCTTGAAAGACCTCGTTTTGTAGAGCATATTACATTCTGGACTTTATAGCGAAGTAGAAGAGCAATCATAGGCTTTCTGGCGAGCTTCGATAAAAAATACAGTTAGCTCAAAGTCTTTAGTAAATAGACAAATGACCTTCGACTTGTACTGAACTATGGTAAATACATGAAATAAAAGTAAGGCAGACCTTAATATGGTAGGACGCTGCTTTGCGAAATTTAATCTTTTTTGAATACGAGGAAAAACACTAGCGGTTGTTTGGAGGAGAAAGTTGATACAAGTTTTAACGAACCAACGCTGGCAATTTGACGGGGAAATATGATGTCTTAGATGAGCAGCAAAGCAAAAAATCAAAAGCCCAGTCTGACGACCGTACAACGTTAAGCGGTCGAAGACATTCAATTTTCCAATCGTACGTTAACTCGCTGCGAGCGTTATAGTCGTTGATAAACCATACGCCACTACATGTAAATTAAGTATCTTCTATTTAGGAAGATCTCTGAAAGCGTTGTTAATTCGCTAACTAACCCATTTTCAAAATTGCCCACTTCCATCCGTCATCAAGAAGATATCGCATTCATTAGTCTATTATTAGCTACTTCATTTAGAGGATACTCACATTATCTGAAATGTACTTGTATCGATCCCTAAGCATCAAGTAAAACAGCTAGCTTCAAATTGGCAATTTTAGATTTTTAAGCCGTTAGAAACGCATTTTTACTAGTTCTGCGAGAGATTGAGAACGAAAACTTACCTAACGAGTCGCTGAAACATAAATTACCTTCAATTTGGTACGTGAACGGAAGCTGAGATTGTCTCCTTTAACCAGCTTGAAGTTCAAACGTATTGATATTAATAGAGGCAGTAGAACCTTTTCCGAACAGGCATATGGTAGGTGTGAGTAAATGAAGACGAAGATTCGCGAGTGCGACTAAGGGTCACACAAAATGTTAAAGGCCTATTGAAAAACGGGGCACGCTCTCGGTCGGCCTCGTCTTTCTGGCGAGACGCATCATGCAGTATTTTCGATGTTGCACAAAACCGATACGGTTATCTTTTGAATTCCAAATAATGTAAGATTTACATGACCAACGGAGTACCAGCTCACATTTAATGCTATCAATGATGAACAAAAAATTTTGCTTAAATCGATCAGAAACTAGCTAATCGCTACATGTCACACATGGCATACCTTGTACGTCATGTAGATTAAAATTTTGCCGTCAACGTACTTACGATATTACATTACACAGCGGGAAATCCGACTGCCAGCGCTATACCGTTCCGGCAGGACAAAGCTAGCTAGCTAGCTAGCTAGCACCATTCGCTAGGCAGGCATTGAAAAGAGAGAATCACCTCACCCAAATATATGTTGAATATAACTTTCAAGAAGTCGTCTACCTAATCAGGTATATGCTTACAGAGTGTGTTAAAGAGGCAAATAAGTCTCCTTCTGTAAAGAAATTCGTCGATATTTGCGACGAGCTTTTCTTCCATACTCTATTTATTTATTATTTATCGATCCTTTAAGAAAATGAAGTCCGAATCCATTAAAAATCAGATTTGATTGAAAACAAAAAAAAATAAAAACGGATTATAACGTGACGAATGCCATTGCCTCGATTGCTGAATTTTAATATACACACAGATTTGATTTATTAAAAGATCCATATGTAAAGCTTTCGTTCTTATTAAAAGTAGTAGCAGCAGCTTGTGAACAAATTGTGCCATCAATATGGGAAGTGGCCACTGAAAGGTGTGAACTGATTTGACAATAAATACTTCTTGGTACTCGTGGCTATGGAAGCGGCGGCGGCGGCGTCAAATCGCCTTGATTTCTAGCGTTTGTAAGGTAAACCTTCTATAACAAAAATAATCAACATTAAATATAAGCTAGATAGTTGTAGACGGACTTCCTGTCGATTTGGAATAGAAAACTCTTTGAATGAAGCCCAATACTCCTACGTGGCTGAGGATCGGCTCCATTTCTGCGATACTGACCACCCTGCCACCATACCATTCGTATGAGTAACTAGTAAAAGATCGGTTTGTGTGGAATATACTAGGGCTCATAAATACTAAGCTTATTTTGCCAGAGAGCTTTTTGGCGAATATCTATTGAAAATAGCTCCTGTCTTACGAACGTCAAATAAATTAGCTCCTCCTTCTCCAATGATATTATACAGCATCCGGTCGTTTTTCTATAAAATTCAGACATTTAGCATTTTAGTGCAGCCTCAACTTTTACCGCATCGTATAGCTGACGCTCTTGACTTTTGAACAGCTCAATATGAATGTTTTTTTTTTTGCAGCCAATTTGATCCAGTGCAGCTGGCAACTTTTCAAATTGCGGGTCCTACAAGTTATTTAAGTTTCTGAATAGGCACAGCGTCACCATAGCACCAACTCTTATTAACATGGACTTGACGTACATGATCGTACCAACTAAAAACCAAATAAAAATAAATAGCTTTATACTCAACCTTCTCCTTAAGCCAAAAACTGGTCACTGCAACATATAATAGTAATACTTGGCAATATCACTACAGGGAATTGCTTAGAAATTAAATTATTAATATAAAGTAGTAACACGCGAGAAATAATATGGAAACTATTGCTTGAAAAAGCAACAAAAAATTTTCAATACACGGTAGATTCGTTTTATTTATTATATTACACTTTGTATTATCAAGGCGTTGAATAAAAAAAAACGTATTGCAGGAAACGTTTTAAAATGATTGGTTCCGGTTGAATAGAACTTGAAAAAATTAGAATTAAAAATTCGTTTGAATGCAGCACAATGAACCCTGCACTAATTAAAGTAAAAATAGAATACCAAACGCATATATATATATGGGCACTGTTCGGCCCCATGTCGAAGGACAGATATTTTGAACCGTACAGGGTAAGCGCGACTTGATGGCTACAGAGTTTTTTGTTTTTTTAATGATAAAAACCTATTGCTATTGTTGTGCTTCCAGTGTCGATTTTTTTTTTTACATATCTTTGACTCAGTAGCTTTGTATGTTGTTTGTTGCCCTCACTCACCTTTGCCTAATGTTTTCCGTAAGTTTTTAACATCATGCCTTCTATTTATTCAACCCCTAAACGAGTTCATTTCAGAAGCGTATGGCTATGACTCATTGGCTTCGCTTTCGAAACGCCTCGATACAAATAGACATAATTAAGCTTTGTTTGAGCTCGACATTGCTAGATAAGCAGTACTTGGCTGATACAGATAATACAATGGTACTTTATTTGAAGAAAAACCTGTCATAATAAAATGGGCATATACGTAACAGGTTAACACAGATATCTGAGTAATACGAGTAATCAAAATAACAAATATTTGTGAAGGTACACACTAAATACACATGAACAAAGTGGAGTATTTATGAGATAATGTGTGATCCACCCTACATGTGATCAATCTATAAATAGAATAAAAAATGCTCTAGTAAAAACTGTAACAATAGAACAACGAGCAAAATTGATTTAATAATATAAAATAGTATGACTTAATAGAATGATCGATTTACTGAAATAAAATAGTTTAGGTGTTACAGTGAAAACAGCTCAGTGTTGGCTCTGACAAATAGAGCTTCTGGTCAGGGGAAAATCCGTTGCATCAATCAACCTTTGATACAGCCGTGGAGGTCTGGCTCAGTAGAGGAAATCTCTAGTTTCAGCCTTATTTAGGCCATTTCGTATTCCGGGTTCCGATTCAGAAGTACTACTATAAGAGTGTTTCTGTTTAACGTGTTGGGTTTTGTAATTTCCGCGTGACGAATTCTGTATAGCCAACGTTTGCTTGACCTTAACACTTAACACAATTCCCCCAAAAGAGCGGCGTTCAGGAGACATACTCTATTCTCAATTATATTTGACTTTTTCCAAATACCCTGTCACCTTATATAGACAAAGATAAGCTTTTTTTTTTCTCATCGTTATTCTAATAATTGTCTTACTGAACAGTGTTTCAATAGTATACGCATAAATGTTTTTGTTCGTTATTATTTACAGAGAAAATTGTCTGCATGTTCAAACTTGCATACAAAAAAATGATCAATAGGCAACAACAATCTCCCACAAACTGGTAATCGTATAAACGTTTTTATTCAGTACAATTATTTCTAAAGCTATTTGTAATCATTGCACTGTCACTGATATGCTCGACAATACGTACATTCTACTTAATCTGTCTTTTTGTATCTATCTCGCTTTTTCTCATTTACACGGGAAATGAATTAAAATTATAGCAGACAGGATTGTAAAGAGATATACTAAGAGGGTTCTATTTGAGCCAGTAACAGTCCGCGATAAACACGTAAGTGCATTGATGGCTCAGTAAAATTTTAATCAAGCCTGTTCTACATCCTACAGTGGCGTACGTTTCGCTAGCTAGGTTTCATCCTTCTTGAAACTTTCTATAATGGGCAAATTTAAGTGTTCTGGTAAAAGAAAGATATCGTTAAGCCCGTGTTTGTAGCGGTCACGTTTAGGTTCATGTTGAACTTAAATTATCATACTGGCTCCTTGTGATGTTTGATGATGCGAAAGGTCCCCGAGCGATTCGCGTTATAAGTGAAATAGATCCTTCAACACACGATCCTGGATCACCTTACAATCAGCTACTATATTTGAATAAAGCTAGGGGAAAGGGAGTGGATAAAATTGCAATTATGTTGGATTTATCAATAATTTTCATAGCGTTTCTTTAATGTTCTTGTAAAGATAAAAAAAAAAACTGTACATTCAGGAATACTCAGAACCGAGGCGATTGCTTCTCCACCGTGTGGGATTTCGAAATCGAAGGGTCGCAAATTATTCTATCACTCCAAATATTTAACCAAAATCTGGCCTGCAAATGCACTTTCCGATGAAAAGAACCACGTTTTCCTTCGTGGCAACGCGTCTCGTTGTCATGTAGGTGGTTCCAGATTTACTTTCTGAACTACGCATCATTGTGCGGTTATCGAATACGCGATGACATTTACCACAACGTTAAATTTTATAAACATATATAGAACAGGTTAAGTACAGCAGGTACCAATCAATGATTGCTCGTTGATTATAGCAGGAAACGTCGCTGACCGTTTGCATTTCGGATAGTTCAATTTCTGCAATAAGGACCTTGTCCGAGAATACAATGCATTAAAGATCCGGTTCGAGAATTTCCGTTTTTCGAACGCACCTCATACGTTCTGAGAAAAAAAAAAACAAAAATAGAGACGCTACTAAAAAGTGCACCAATTTTCTACATATCTCACATCGTAAACTGATCAAGTAATAATAACAATAATTAGAGAATAACGAGTTTAGAGACAAATGAATGTTCAGTGATTAGGTTTTATTTCTTGGAGATTTAAGCGCTGCTAAGATGCATCAAAGATCGTGACAACGCTGGACAATGAAGCCTCCAGTAAAATAAGAGTTCGTTAATGGCAAAATTGTTCTAGCAATGGCAATGAGAATATTTAAGGTCACAGAGGATCTCAATCGGAAGGATTAGCTGCCGTGATCACGGAAGATTTTGACAAAAACGAACATCCACTGTCGAATCAATCAATCTAGGATTTCTGAAATCATTAGTTATCGAATATGGAAAAGAAAATCCCAAAAATGAGTTCTTCACAAATTGACCCAACGCAGATGGGAACACGTGTGGAGATAATTTACGTAGCTATCGTCAGCCAAAGACCCATATCGAGCATATGTTTGCGATAGACGAGACCGGCTCAGTGTGTATCGGTAACCAGCGTCAAATAAGGTAAAGACCAACTCCGGTGGCAGTGCCGAATAGACTCTGATGCAAGCTGATACCAATATTGGCAATAGATGTAGGGTTGTTTGTTACTACGAGACGTTTCCTGACACGAAAACAGTCGATTCTGTTAGAGGATTCTCGTAGGACCTTATTGGCTTGTCGTGCAAAAATTGACAATATGTAACATAGTTATTTACTATTTTATCGTCACGCCTTAATTACATCTTTGATAAAAAAAAAAAACCGGGATAATGCTACGATCTGAGCTCTGATATCCCTCAAGTCGAAGTCCAGTTGCCATAGGTAACGTAGAAAGCCAATTCCCTCAAACGAGCCATCATAAATGAGATTAGGCAGGAAACAGCCAGCTCTCTGGAAGTTCTAATGTATCGCATATTAAAATATAATTTTTTCCACTTAAATTTTATGAAGGTTTTAAATTTATGAAAACGTATCACATGCAAGTGCTTACAAATTGATTTCTTATCAATTACAATTGACCGTATTTATTTAATATACATTTATTCACACAACTGAGCCACTTCAATTCGAATAAATCAAGTTTGCCTTTAGGCCTATTAAGAAAATTTGAATGTTTTCTAATGATCAGTGAACGCAAACGTTAACGATCCTTCTTTCATCTTGCGGCCTGCGGGAAGTCATGTTACCCTGCGACAGGGTTTGTAACAGTTGTGCATGGGAATATTTTCTAACTACGTCCATAAACGGGTTAAAAAGAGAGCTAAAGGTTTCATTGGCGTCCGCCAAGTTTTCTCGGCGTAGGCTGAGTGAAAATGCTTGACAGAATATCTGAAATGGCTAACTACTGCTGTTATACTACCATCTGCCGCCTTGTTAAAGACGTGGGAATCTCTCTGAGCCGGTGTCGACGTTCTACAGTTCATGCCGTGAACGTTTGAACTTGACTGAAATTTGTTTTCCATGCAATCAGCTCCGTTGCTTAACTCAAGCAGTGACACCAGTGGTCGGCTTTCGTTCAGACATAGTGAGCCGGCTACTCACGGAACTTTCAAGCCATAATGCAGGGAATAGGAATGGTACCTAAATTGTCGATATTGGAGGTTCTGTATAGGTACCAGAAAAACTGTTATTGCTATCGCTGAGAAAACCAATACGCAGTTGACCGATCACTGTAAAAAATGATAGCGTCTTCACCTACTCTGATGGAAGTTGATTTTTAAACGAATAATTTATAACAATAAATGATAAATAGTCTATAATTCCGTTTCAGTCTCTCAGTTAAATGTCTGTGTTATTCTTGGATACTATTAGATAGATAACTCATAGGAAAGTCTCTATAGGCTAGGATAACAGGGGCGATATGGTTTTAGTGAAAATGCAGGAACGACTGTTTCGCATTTTCAAAAGCAGATCTTCCTGTTAAACGATATTATCACTTTCGATCTCTATGAGTTGACGGAATCAGAGATTGCTGAATTGGAACTGAATTCTGTCATACTTTATTTACTGATAACAAGCTTATGACCTTAAGTATCACTTATATTTTCCCGTCATCTTACTAGCCGATCGTTTTCCTTAAAACAAAAACATAGATAGCAAGATCATATTGTATCGAACTGCTCCAATTCTCGTAGAAAGCATAAGCTTGAATCAACATTGCACTACGCTAAGCTAATTACTTAGTCATAATAGAAAAGCACTGGATGTTACCGATGTTATTCTTGCTGATGGTACCTTGGACGGAGATCCTGATTGGAGTCCATGGATGTCCTCATATCTAATGAGCAGGATTTACTGGCGGTGCGAAATTATTACTTGAGTGTATTGTAAAATAATGGATAAAAATAAAATTTATTCAGCCGAGCTCCTTGACGCTAGCTAAATTTGAGCCTTATTTACTGACGCTCTGTACATATATACGGTGTTCGAATAGTCAGATAGCTTCAATGGCATAAATAATGGCTCGACGTAGGCAATGCATAAACGAAAACTTTCTCTAGCAAATTCCATTGGAAACTTGGCCGTGAATCGCAAGCCTGGAACATCGGGCTAGAAATTAAATAATAAAGTTGCTTATGGAACAACTTATCTGTCTTTGTGTGTTTGTTCTCGTCACACAGCGAGGTCTTCAGTAGTCTAGCTAGTATTTCAATCTGCGTGTCCTTTGAACAAATCACTGTACAATACAAAGGCTTCATAGGGACGCTGCTCCCTAAAAGGCCATCAATCGGCAATAGCGAACAATAGAAACCACGTTTCACTGAGCTAAAGTGACAGTTAACGCTCATCTGAAACCCCGCCGGTAGACAGTGACGTCTTGGCTGCAGCATGGCGCCTGGCGGGATGGAACCAGAACCGACACGCGTTTACATCAAGCACAAATCAAAACATAGAAAAAGTTGACGACCAGAACCGCGGTTCGGGTATGGGAGACAAAGTGAGGGTTGTGTATCCCACCTCGCTGCGTGGCATCAACCGCAACTAGAGGCTACCAGATCTGGTGGCCGTACACAAGCGGATAAGTGTTGAACAGTGGGTAAGACGACAACTATCGACCCCCTACCCCCCAAACACGTGGTATAAATGTATCAGGCTGATGCTGGCAGGACATCGTCGGCAAGTAGCCAAATATCAACAACAGCGATGGTATGGAGTGCGCTAAGCATACAAGCCTTGAGAGATCGTTTAGAAAAATAAGATTTTTGGCGTAGCTAACGCTCCATGGATAACTGGTAGGACTGATAACTATTGGCATTCGCGAAGCCGTTGAGAAGCTTCATACGAGTCGCCAGTGAAATCTCGTTATAGTTTCAAAAAGCGAAGATGGGGCTTTTGAGTGAGGAAGTGTTGATGGTTTGGATACTGCCAATGGTGCTGATTGGATACATATCTCAGTGAGATTCAGATTCACATATATTGGAAGAGTGATACTGAGATATGCTTTTGCCGTACGGGGATCAATGGTTTGTCCCCTTTATGATAGATAAAAGGACATGTTCGACATAGCTCGCTAGTACTTTGAAATTGCTTACTTTTGGATTGTCATTTTTTTCACAGCACGCCCTGGTCCTGTTTGCTTTTGCTGGACTAGCCCTGGCCCAGTACCAGGACGAAAACTATGGGCCACCTCAGCCATTTGACTTTTCGTACACATCACAAGATCTTGACGGCTCCCACTCGCACAGCCAGCAGGGAGATGGAAACGGCCGTATCACTGGCGAATACGCCATTCAGCTGGCTGATGGCCGATCTCGGACTGTTAGGTAACAACTAAGTTTCCTTACTTGTTTTAGTCAACTTTCTCTACGTCATTTATGACTCATAATCAGCTTTTTTATAATCAAATTTATGACAAGTAATCAACATCACACGAAAGCATATTTAACAGATACTCTTATTCTTAAACCTTTGGCATTTTTACTTTCATCGATAATCGTGATTAGGCCTTGTTAAACTTCTTACTCAAAACACAGGTACACCGCTGACGAGAACGGCTATCGTGCTGATGTGATTACCAATGAGCTCGGAACTGAAAGTAAGAATCCTGCTGATGTTACCATCCAATCGTCTGCGTTCACTGGAGACCAGGCGGCATATCAGGCGGCTTCGTCAGAATTCCGTCCCGTCCACGTCCGGTTTTAATTTTCTATACCTATCTACTGTAATAGAGCCGTAGTTGCTAAAGGCTGATGTATGATCGCTCTCTCGCACCATAGTGTATCGTATGAAGGAAGACGGTTGTCAGCAGCGCCCTGTTAAAACTTGTCCGATCCCGTTATGTATCGTACTTCAATATGCCGTCAGCTGCCCAGAACGAAAGCATCTGCTGGAAAAAGCAAGCACATACAGATTTTCGCAAAAATCCCGACGAAGCAAAATCGGCGGTGTTTCAACGTGATTTAAGTAAAGAAAGACAAGTAAAGATGAACTCGGATGCATACTACACATTCATTATTTCGCTCCTTTCTTGTAAATATTTATCTATCCTTCATCTGACATTGTCGTCCGCTGATCAATGTTCTAATAAATCTTCTGTCTATACATGGATACTGAACCTTGTGCTGTTGACCTTTTAGTCTCCCTAATAATATCCCTCGATCGTAAGTAAAGTAGTTTTTTGTTGTTCTTACTGCGTTGCAATTTAACAAATACAAGATGACGCAAACAAACGAGTTCTTTAGTACACAATAGTTTCACGGATCTCAAGGTAGTGGAAGGGGAGTCTACACAATAATCTGACATGACTGATTACATAAGAGCTGCCAGCATGGAAGTTCAACAGCACGAAACCTGGATGAGATAGACTCGGAAAAGCTCTATTGTTGTAATCCCTAACTTCTGCGCAAAGATAAATAATATGTCAGATGACTTCCAGCCAGTTTTTAGTCGTCTTGGAAAATTCTCTCCCTCGGAAGAAGGTTCTCGCCATTAAACATAACCGTCGTCGCGCTATATATATTCTCTCAAATCGTTTACAGTTTCTAGCAGGTAAAGAAGGACCATTCGAACAAGTTTCATAATCTCGTGTACTTTGCAAACTATATTCAGCTTTGATAATGAATGAATTCCTCATACTTCCATGCAAACTACTCTACGCCTGATCGAAGCGCTATGACAACATAAAACTGAATCGTTCTTTTAAGTTAACAGAGCGGTGACGATGATGGCATGGGTAATTCGAAGTTTTCACTGTATAGGAGGGGGCAATAGACAGAGCATTGTTACGTGTATTTTTCGCCAGACGGATCTCTGACCGCGTTCATCGCTCGTCTCCAGCCTTTTGGGAGCTCTTTAAGAGTTGAATAAAGTCGATTGTCACCGGCAGCAGCAACGGTCTTAAATGTGATGTTTTGCCATTGGAGTTTAAGTACAACCGCTTCAACGACCAGCTGATCGAACTGAAAAGCACGAGGGCTGTCTGAGCACAGCATAAGTTTGACAGAGGGTGGCCATTGTGGTGGCGGGACGTAAATATCGAATCAGTCTATGCTAAATTTTAGAACATTCAACATCAGCAGTGAAACGCGGGAAATCAAAAGGGAGCAGGGGCCTGTTTGCTAAGCGCGTCAGATAAACGAGGCGTGAAAAATACCCGTTCATGTATTTAGCGTCGGTAAGAGCCACTTACATATAGATCCAGTTTTTGGTAAAGTTTTGTCTTTCCATTCTATCAATGGATATTAGATAATATTGTAATTGTTAATGCCGGAATGCAAATCAACAGTCGCTAATTTAAATATAGTAATCTATTTATTATATATAGTTGTAAATATTTTACATAAGGGACACTTCATCTCATCGTCATAACCTGTTCCATTGTAACGGAACATCAGCGTAAAGCAATTGAGCAATCTTCTATTACTATTTCGTATGCTTTCCAGTCTCGGTGTTACTAATCAGCAAACGCTGATGATTGTGATTACACAATATTGTCATGCAATCGTTCCCACCAAAAAGCTGTTGTATATATTACCGTTGTTGTTTATCTCGTACCCCGTCTGAGTTCCACCCTACACCTTTATTTTTCTCTGCAGCGTCAGTTATTTGCATAATTTCTGTAAATTGTCCACTCTGCCGTTGTTCCATCTTCTATCACTTTGTTGACCGTCTATCGGTTTCATAGTCTATCGGCCTGTTCGCCCGCGCCTTGCCAAGGTCGGCTGGCTCGGCATCACTGGCAATCACTTAGGCCGTCGCCGCTGCTAGCGTCACCCCCACCGGGAGTTGCAGTAGTGGGGGTCAAAGGTGGCCCCCAATGGCTGCTGCCAATGTGGAATCACAGAACAACGCGAAAGTAAAATAAGATCACAGCCAAAAAAGGATCCATGCATTTGCTTTCTATGTAAATAAAACAGCTCACTAATAGTGCGTGGCAGAGCTGAAAGGGGCTGTCGGTTCCATTTGATCTATTCGCCCCTGTCCCCCGAGACTCAACTTCGATTTTTATAGAAGATCCTTTTTCTATGAATTTATACTATATATGCATCATCATATTGTAAACTGTTGGTATTATTGTGACTGTTATTATGTTATTGTTGTTACGCGCATGGGATGTGATGGTGCAGCTTGCCTAACGCTAGTGATTAGATATCTATTGTTATTCGTAAATGTCTGATAGTACCTGTCCTCGGAACTGTTTGGACGCGTTGAACTTTTGCTGTTTTTTTTTTTGCGAATAGAAACGTCTAAACAAATGGCTACATATCGTCAATTACTACGCTGCTAATCATGCCGTTACTAAGTGTACCTATTATCATTAATGCATAAAATACATGGTGGCATAGGTTAAAGGTGAAAACCTGTTATTATATTTGTCAGGCTTAGAAATAGCCTGATAGTGATACGGCATCTGTAAGAAGGATCAGAAGCATCGATTTGCCTTCATAACGACCACAATACTACCGTATTTGCATGTAATTATAATTAGCTGCAATTTACAAGTCGGTCATGTCCGACATTTCCTAGAGAAGCGATAAATTAAACAAAATTTTCTGATCTAAACAGAAAGCGCCAAAAGTGGTAAAATTTAAAAAAATTAACATATCGTAGTGTTATTGGCCATTATTAGAAACGCTGACCTGTTCACCAATAGCCAGAATATATAACACGAGAGGTGTCGGGCAGGCAGAAAAATACGTATAAAGCGTTTATGTAATACAAACGTCTAGACTTGACGTAGACTGAATTTAGGCTACTCAGAAGAGATGAAAATGCGTCGAGGGTAAACTTAGTGATCAACACACCTTTGTTCCACTTAATTTCATTTTAGGTACATTACGTTAGTAAAAAAACCTTTAATACAAATTCAGGTTTTATATGTTTTTGAGAGGATACCCTCTCACTCAAAACGGTAAGTGGAACAGGACGTCAAAGCAATCCTGAATATCAAAAGCTGTCCATCGCAATGGAAGACGCGCGCTTTCATAGGTAACTTGTTTGTTTAATGTTAATAGCTATATTAATCTTTGTGAATAGACATTTGTAGAAAAGGTAAACAAGCCAATCTGCGCCTAAAGGTGTCCTTTACTATTTACAATGCGTTCGATGTTTAACATAGCTTTGCTCGAGTCTAAACATACACGATTGTCTTTTCGAACAGACTTTCGCTGATCATCTTGCTAAATAGGAACTTTGTCAGAAAGTATTCCTAACTCCTATATCAGTACGTTGCGTTGTGAGACAAAATAGGCAACAGCATAAAGTTTTGCAAAAGTTTAATTTTACTATGACAACAACGTGCACAAAGCCATATATAATCGTCAGAGCTTGAAAGACTGAACGGTCGCGTTGCCCCTTAAGCGTTTCAAGCTTCAGCGATTGCCAAATAAATCATTATGGCGTTATGTGAAAGCAAAAAGTTCAAAAAACCTCAGGGAGGTGCTCAGGGGGTATGGATGACTAAAGAGTGAAGCTTATGAATTCGATCAAAGCATTGGCAATGTTCCAATCCAGTTTTATATTTCTCAAAACGAGAACGACTGAAGATTAGTTAGCCAATTGTTTTGTATAGCAAAATATCGCGAGAGGCCTGTACCATCTTGATACGCTGGTAAAGCTCACATAAAGGTGTCACGCTCGACAAATCGTAAACTCTATAGGAAACTATTGTACTGAGTGAGAACTGAATCAATCAATAGAATTATGTATCGTCGTGTTGAGAAATTACATGGGAAGTTACATTGAAATCAGATAGTAAATAGGTTAAAAGCAATCATTCTGATTACTGCTTGTGAATCTGTTTTTAAAAATCTTACTTCAGAAGACAATAAGGTCCATTGAGGTTCAGCGACAGAGACACGATAACTGTGAATAACTGCAAAGTTTAACAAAACGGCCCGTGAATCTTCTAAGAAACGTGCAGCGAAAACTTTAATTAACGCAAGTGTAAGCGTCGCGTGGATCGCTAAAACCTGCTGCATAGAATATGCCACTACTATATATTTCGCTGGTAAACGATTTGGTGCGTTTAGCTGATCAGGATACCTATGCTGGTTTTACGGTCTACGGTCAAATCATTAACGCTCAGGTGAATCAGCGACAGCGGACACCCTAGAACTTCAAAACAACTTACCCGATAGAAAACGCAACTAGCAAAATTATATCGAAAATAAGGTAGGGGCGTTTAAAAAAGTGTTGCAGGACAATGAAAGATATTAATATAAGGAACGATCTAACGAGCTGCATAAAGCGCGACGTTACGTAACTACATGTTTTGAATATACATAGGTTATATAATCAATAGACTGAAAAATATAGTGAAAATGAAAATTGCCGACTGGTCACTGGCATGAAGACCTATTGACAAATGCCCATTATCCTCTGCCACTTAAGGAAAAGCTTGCGTTTTCTTGAGAGTGAACGCCGCGGCACGCATTGAGCTTCAATAGAGCGCAGTCTTAGTTGCCGAGTTTACTATGAGCGGTTAAACGAACTGCAAGAATCCAACATCAGCGGTTACTATAGGACCCAATGGTAAACAGGAGCTCAATAAAGTATTTATTGGTCTGGTTGAATCCTTTCGATCGCCGGCCAAAAACTGTGCCGGAATTCATTGCATAATATAGCGAAAATTGATCGCTCTTCAGTAATAGCTTTATTTAAATGCAAAGAGGACGCCGGTTAACGCCGTTAACCTACGCAGTGCTGATTACGAAGATTATTCTTTAAGAGTGACTCTGATGATCCGCCGGATTCTTACGACGTGTTTCCGAATTTCAAATCGAATGGTTACGCAGTACCCTTTAAGCCAAAAGTCAACATTCTAAACTATCCCGTTGAAACTTTTCGGTCCACCGACTGGTGGAATAGCTGTTTGATAGTTTACTGCATTGCTTTGGGTTTCACTGAGGCTCAGTTTTTATGACAGGCTTCGAAGAACGCCACCTTGGACGAAGTAGGCTGAAGTAAAAATGTCTTTGGGGTACTTACCTTTGCATTTTGGATTAGATGTAAAG
Source organism: Varroa jacobsoni (assembly GCF_002532875.2). Classification (NCBI taxonomy): domain Eukaryota; kingdom Metazoa; phylum Arthropoda; class Arachnida; order Mesostigmata; family Varroidae; genus Varroa; species Varroa jacobsoni. The sequence goes on along the minus strand of NW_019213070.1, from coordinate 395,567 downwards.
GCAGGCTCTTTGAACTGATGCAACCGGATTCAAAACCTAGAGCTTTACCGTCCATTAACTTGTATGATGCTTTTCGAAGAAAGCAAATGGCTAGCGCTTAGCCTGAACATAAATTCATCGTATTGTTTGTCTTTTATTTAAACCGGTTCTCAGGCAACCGAGAAACGTCAGAGAACGCACCCGGAATGGGGATCCACTTATGTGGAACGTTTATTGCAAAAGGCAAAAGTGTGTTATGCGCGCGAAGATGCAAATAGCTTTAATTAGCTGATCGTCCTAAAACAAGTATCAGTCAGACTTCATTCGCAAGACGCACGCTCGTACCATGCGATGAGATTAAAATTGCAACTCGCTTCTTTTTTTTTTTAATTTTTTTTTAGGCTATGGATATTTGCAATTTGGGTGGAAAATGACATGATAAGTAACACAATTTAAAATTAAAATTCTATTCTTTTTGACAATCCCTGGGATACTAAAACACGAAATATAACCGTGCTATTTACGACAGGCCTAGTGTTGGCTGTAGTATGCTCATCTATCTAAGGTTCCTTGCCTTACGTAAGGCTTGTTTTTAGCGAGATTTCACGTATCGATCATATGTGACATGCGATTAAAACCGCAGTTCTTCTTAGTTTGTGTAGTATATAACGAATAATACTGAATATGCATACTTTTACAAAGTAAATATAATGCATAGGTAGGCAATAACATTCTTCATAACTATCTTAATCAAATAAACTGACTAGTATTTATAAATTACCAGGGAAGTACTGCATATACTGTCAGACACAAGAAATCCCAAGATTCAAATAATAAATAAACACCTTACAACCAGCACCCATATATAACTATATGGGATTGTCAAATTTTTCGTTCCAGGTTTTCCCCCTGACTCATGGTGATGTACCCCGAAGGCTGGTATGGTGGGCCAATAGGTGCAAATAGAAGCTGGGCCTATCGATGGCGCCATGGGCACCTGTGCAGCCGCATTCGTTCGTATATAGCTTAACATAACAAAACGCATTATTATTATTATTATTACGATATTAGCGTAACATAGCGGCGTAAATTCTGGATACGAGCAGACAGACGCCCCGATAGGATGAGTGGTATCAGCTTTTCTGATGGTCAACTGCGAGGTCAGTGCGTGCGTGCGTGTGTGTGTGTGTGTGTGTGAGTGTATGCAGCAATAGCCAAGCACGAATCATACGGTTCAGCAGTATGACTCGTTTTGGTGATAAGATAAAAGCCATGTTCGTGCAATTTTTACGGCTTTAATACCTGTCATAGTGTGCAACACTGTGAATAAATCACTAGGCATGTTACGAGCTACTAAATAAATGGACCAATGCGACTATTATGATGACTACTATATAACAATTTTCAGTCAATGAATTGTTTTGACTAGTCTCCTATTGATAATTATCACCCATGTTGTAAAGAGGCCAATTAGATACTTTAAATGTTCCATCGGAAGAAATGTCTTGCCTTGGTCCTTTCGACGTAATAGACCAAGAGCACTTCATTGAAACAGGTGTCTTCATATACGAATTATCGTGTCATGAAGAAGAGTAGGGCTGGAGATAGGCAAAATTATTGTATGCAAGTAATAATAAGCAATACTTTGTCAAGTTACCTTTCTTGATAATTTAGTGTTATATTGTACGTTCGGAAAATGTAATATTTGAATTTGTGGTATTCTAATAAACAGAAATTTGTCTTTAACTGGCGACAGCCACATTTTCGGGAGCTGATTTACTTATTTCACGATGAAGGCCGATTGCTTGTTATTTAGATGCTAAAATTAGTTACTTAATGTTGGCTGGATGTTCCAAAAGAAAGATAATTTGACATCACTGTGATTTTGTTCGAAATCTACAGACGTATGTTCAATCGAAACCAGATTCTTTGACTCTTCTAGGCCCTTAACTTTACTCAGTATCTGTGAAGACTAAACATGTTGAGCTCCCATCTCGGATCTAGCAGGTGTTCTTTTGAGTACAGGTACTATTATCAAGACGATTGCTGTTTGACTGTTTTGCTTCTCATATTAATCGGACGCACTTGCTTGGCCATTAGGTGTTTGACAATAGATGTAGCTTCCGCTAGTAAAGCCTTTCTTTTTAGCAATTATGTTTGCACAGCCGTGGACCCGATAGGTTCGTTACACGACAGTATAACGGCATAGAACGTACGCTGTCCTCTATCCTCTTTAAAAACTCGCACAGTATTGAGCTTACGTAACACTCATACATATAAATGGGGAAAAAATTTCAAATTTAATATCTATTTTGTTTCAGGATACAATCCTTTCAAGGAAATCAATGAATACAAATGTAATGATATGACTCCTTGATTAGATGCGATTTGAAATGGTTTATCAGATGACCTTTAGTAGGAGAAAAAACAGGAAATTGGACAGAGAAGGTCAATCGACAATTATTTATCCTCGACAGAATATCGCTATCGTTATAATTAATGGCGTCGAATTTGATACACGCGCACAACTTGATGTCACGAAGCAGACTTGTGCACTATGGGTACAAATTGGCCCCGAGAGAGCTGACAATAGACGATCAATTTCCATCGCGTTCTAATAAAGCAGTTCTTCTGAATACTGGAGATGTTCAAGGACACTTAATTATCGCTGGGAAAAACTCTCGTTATATTTCAGAGCCATATGATTAATACTTAACAGATGGTAAGCTGTTTAAAGTAGAAATGACTTTTAAAAGCTAGATTTTTTTTTATCTCAGTCGTTACGCAAATAGATGATATGAGCTTTTGGGCAGGAATTTTCATAGTTCGTGTGGTTAAATAAAGAATCAAACACTCTATTTTATTAGGCGAAAATTAAGGGTTATCTTCTATGTAAGTTCCTTTTGATGACTGGGCCGTTGTGAAAACTAACGTCGCCATTGTCGCATGTACGCGGCGACGTAATCCTCCTTGAAATGTTTCGAAATAGGCTAGCGCTGTTTGTACTCAAGGAGTCAGGCTAGTTATTATTTTCAGCGTAGTTTCGTGACGGCGGACGATTCGCTGCCTAATAGAAAATGTCCACTACTACCCTGAGTCCTAACGCTTCGGTTGCGTAAAAATTCCGCTCAACGAAAGTTGACTTCAACTGCTTTTGTAAAACGTGCTAGCAACCAGTTATTATAGCTATAGCTGATAGTGATTAATGGAACCTTAAACTGGTGCAACGCGTCTCATGTAAATGTCTACATCGGCAATGCCGTTGACAACCTGTTTCTGCTTCATTTTTATAAGCTTCGAATTTGCTATACGATAGAATATTTTTCCAAAAGATCGTGGCTATACGTGTAACTGTGCGCGGAATTATGAGTACCTTATGATATACCCTAGCACTAAAAGAACGTGCACTTACGCCGTGTAATTAGAGTTCCATAGAGTGCTGCGAGAGTACTCATGTAACGCTTAGCTTCTCGGTCTGCTTCTGTTTGATGCACCTTCGGCGCATAAACTCGTATATAAAAGAGTGTTATTGTGTAACCCTCGAGACGTCCGTCTCCTTTGTGTTTTCACTATAGCTGATAAAAGCTCTGGATTAGCTCTTAGATAATACAGGCTAGTTCTTAGAACTGTTTCTCTTAGATTTAAAAACCCAAAGTCAACTGTCATTTAGGCATCGAGGTAGGTATATTCATTGTAAAGAAATATATTACAATCCTGTTTAATATTACTTGCAATCCTGGTAAAAGTGAGAAGCTTAGTTCTCGAATCCCAGAGACCGTAAAAGCGTATATATGTGTTTGTGTGGATGAGAATATAGCATTTCTAGGGAAATTAGATCGATATCATAAGATTATGTAGTGAGTTCTACCAACTGTAGTGCTGCAGACAAAAACCACGATCACTGCTTTTCTCGTCACGATTTCGGAAAATATTTTTACAATGATTACCCCAGTTGGAGCTTGCTTTCCCTTCCTAAGTGATCCCGCCCTCGTGTAGGTACTATCTAATCCTTACGCTAGCTTCGTTTGACTATTATGTCCTTGTTTTTTTTTCTTGTTTAGATACATGATAAGTAAAGCGAGCTGCCGTACTCAAATTGTAAATAACGAGCTTGACGCAGAGTCGAAGAGTCCCGCCAATGTAATCTTACAAAATCATGCTTCCACCGGAGGGCAAGCGCCTCATATTACAGCTGCTAGCAGTGAATTAGGTGAAAGTATCCCTTTTGTCGTACTGGAGGGTCGTGGAGAAGAGGAGTTTGAAAAAGGCATACATATGTCAACTACACCTTAAGAATAATACAGCTCGTTCCAGCTGCCCGAAAACTTGGAACTTATACTAAGCCAGTTGGACTTATGAGCATGTACAATAGCTAAATATAGATAGGTTAATAACTTACTTTCATAGTTGCTTCTATCTTGCCACTTTCTATGATGACCTTGTCTCCTTAAAATTATGACAAGGACAAATGCAAGGAGAAAGGCAAGGACACAGATAAGGATCATAAAGCTCAGGCTTTAAAACTCGAAGGAGTACATATATTAGGGACTAGCCTCATGCAAAACGTATTTTCTGGAAGGTAGGGCACTTTAGAAACTATCTAACCCTGCTTGTTACCTTAACCTACTTCTTCGTGGATCTATTAAAGAACGTAGCCAACGATAACATATTAATGCTTTCTAGTAACTTCTATTAACAGGTGAGGAACTGAATTGGGACAACATTAGGTATGAAGTACGGTCACAGCATTTTTTCTGTCATGTATTAAAATATTTAATACATAATAATAAATAGTATATAGTAATAGTGAATAATAAATGTTATAAATATGAATTTCTAATAGGCTTTGATTAAAATTGTAAGAAGAAAATGTAAAGAAACAAATTGGGTTCATACAAAATGGTGAGATATCACTTTGGGTTGCAGATCAAACTTCATTTTTAAACTAGTTAAACTTCTATAGCGTGTGAATAGTTTTGTAAGTCTTTTATACTGCGGTATGATATGAAAGTGGCGCCATTTCATTCGAGGCTAAGATTTGAAGATTTTTCTTTCTTAACTTTCAAGTGGAATTTCAAACAGTATTAATATTAAAAGCAGTTACATTATTTAATCATAGTAGTTATAAAAAATCACCCCCGTATTTTACCTCTAGTTAAATACATGCTGCATTTAGGTGTCAGTCTCCTGTAGGTATCATTGATTCAAGTTAACAGAGTAACTAGGTTATAAGTGGAAATTATTTCTAAAAACTAAGAAGTAAGTTTGCGGCTATCGCCAACAAAATTATGGATTACAAGTTGACAGAAAGACAATGATGCAAGTAACACAGAATCTGAGCTTCGATTTAGCTTCTTCATTCATATTGGTGGTATAGTACGTGTCGCTAATTAGGCCTGAAGCAGCAATAAAATTATGATAGAATATGAAATATCGTTGTCTTTGGATAATAAACTAGATGGTTTTAATATTAAACAGAAAACTTTACAATTTTTCGTTATTGTTTAAATATAACACTGGCTTAGCATGGTGTTTTTAAGGTTGCGGCCTATTAGGAGCCGACTTCTTCTCAAGGCCAACATGTTAGGTCTTTTTTTATATCAAACTAAATCATTTCTGTGTTCCGAAGACAATAAATAATAACTGATACCATTAATCGTAACCAGCTATGACTCGTATTTAGAGCAGGATTTATACCTACTCAATTAAACAGGTTTTCTTTTTATTTCAACAGATTTCACAGTATTTCAGTCTGAGAACAATATTGTAGCGTAGGCTGTTATCAAAGTGGATAAATCCTGTTCTCACGATTATGCCGACGTTTCGTGGGGTATCAATAAACTATAGAACTTGAAGGGATGCTAGGAGTAATTGATAACGTTGTGAAATATTTCAAAGAAAAATCGCTACCATTTATTGGTCTGTATTTAGTTCAACTGTGAAATTAGGCGATGCTTTCGATATTATTCAAATGTATATTTTTTTTTATATTATAAATAGTAAGCTACGCTATAGATATCGATGCTCTGTCACGGTTTAATTGGCTAAAACGTCGTGGATTGGCTCAAAGATTATTACTATATATACATATATATATATATATATATATATATATATATATATATACATACTGGACGATTTGGTATTATATACCGAAGTAAGTTCAGCGGAAAGTCAATGTTCGTAAACAGATCTTACAGAATTTATTTTATTACTTCTAAGCTCAACTCTAGTAGGCTATGCTCCAAGCCGAAATCTTATTTACATCGTATATTACATAAAACTCAAACGAATACGTATAGATTAAAAACAATCGCAAACGTTATTGGCTAGAAAGTTTTCATCGGTAAAATCGATTTGTAAAACGGCTAAGATCTACAAGATTAGATATCTCCTAAGCTCTGAGCACGTACGGCAAAATGTGGGAGAGCCGTAAAGTTTGCGAGTCACAATAAGCTACGCTCTTGATAGAAAATTACGAAACTAGGTAGATCAACGGGGTTCATCAGGAGGTATCTGTGTTTTTATGTACCTACAATTCACATACGTATTATAGTCGATATCATTGTTTATAGTACAGGAAAACAAAGTTCGAAATGATATTTCTTGAATCTTTGAACCCCAGCACCAATAAATGATTGTGGTCACTGTTCTGTGTTAGATAGCGCGTCTACCAATTGAAAACTAATGCCTTTATTCGATTTTTTATAGGTGAGCCTGACGACAGACCGATTTTTATAGGCCACTAGTCTCGTGTTTATCTGTTTATGGCTTCCAGCATCTAATCTATATACGCAGTGAGTTTAATAATTCATAAATCCAATATTTTTCTTTGTGAAGTTAACTTGTTAGGGTATTACCTATTAGACGATCCGAATTGCAAACAGTTAACTCACATGGATCTAATGAAATTTTGCGGAGTACTCAAAGTGAGCTATCGTTCTATTTTTATCGTGTTGCTTTCTATTGATTCCTATACGAGGATCGATCTTTATAGTCAAACCGAATATGAGATTGTTCCAGTTAAATGCTTTTATTTGGTACTTCCTCCTGTAGCTGTTCTACTCTTATGCGGAAGAACATTCCGTTAAAAACGAAGGATTTTTTTCAGTTACGAGCATAACAATAGATGTCCCGTAGCACACCTACGCCATTAACTGAATCAATATGAGCCACGGTAGCGTCACAACAGGCGCGTATACCTGATCCGGTTCCTGCATACATTTAAGTTGATACCTAGAAACCTGAATAAAAAAGATCTGTGTTGTATAGCTGTAGAGGATTATTTCTTTCTCGACGTCTGGCCGTCATACCGCCTATTGCGTTAGCCAAAAGACCTCTTTCACTCCGCTCAGTGGTGTTCCGCTCGTCTTCCATCCCGCGGCCGCCTTATGATTAAAGATTACCAAGGTGAGGAAGGATCAGCAGAACAGACACAAAAGAAAGCTCGTATTTTCCATACTATTCTGTTAACTATGGCGGAGAAGCCTTTCTTCCGACCTCTTTCCCATGACGATCGAGGAAGAGAATCGTCCGCCGTAACGGGCCATCGCAGCACAAATGTCGTGCAGCAACTAGACTGATCAGTACAAATAGTAGTCTTGCCTACCGAGCGATCAAACCAAAGCTAATTTACCCAGTTAATCATGGTGAGTGATCATATCTGATTTCGTCTTGTTAATTAATAGTGATTATGACTACCATTTAACAACTAGACTAGGACAGAAACATAGAACCAACTCTAGGATTTACTTTAAACAGAGGAATATCGTAGAGAACTTAGTGCTGAAAGCCGCCGTTACTCTCTTGGATGAAGTGCGCGGAGTAGCAATTTTGAAGTAGTAAATACTGCTACAGGGACGTTTCTTTGTTAATTTCATAGTATTTGAAAACAATGAGAAAATGATGTAATACACAATGCAGTAAAAGGCTGACTCAGGATATGCTATAAATCGACCTCGTTACCTCAGTTTACAGTGGACTTTGTGTTGAGGGGACCGTTTTTAGTTTTTTCGAAAATCGCTGTCATTTATGCTAGTCGATACAGACGTATTAGCCTTTAGTGTACTATTCAGTTTTCGCCATCATATACGTATGTATTACATATAGAAACATTTTGACTTTGCAGCATCTTGTAGCAACTGTTGCAGTGCTTGTTGTGGCGTCGGTATCAGGCCAGCGTAGTGCCCAGGAGAGCTACGGGCCACCTCAGCCATTCCAGTTTGCCTACGCATCGCAGGACCCGGAAGGCTCGCATTCTCACAATCAACAGGGAGACGCCAATGGACGCATCACTGGCGAATACAGTTTGCAGTTGGCTGACGGAAGACAGCGTATTGTCAAGTAAGACATAGCCATTTCCAGGGTTTGCTGAGACAAGCAAGAACTCACAACATCAATGTTAGGCTAAGTATTTGCTACTTGCTCTGTACTTGACGAATGCTACCTGCTTGAAAATGATGGTGCGCATTTCTGTCAGCTAACGCCTCTTGACAGATTCCTACGATTATAAGTAAATACGTACCTAATATTAGGCACGTCAGTCGCATCCGATCGTACAGAGTTCGGCTGGCGTAAATAATGTTTCTGTACTTCATATGTTCAGACATATTTTTCTGTACCATCTGATAAATACAATGAACTCGACTGCTTTTTACAGGTATACCGCTGATGAAAACGGCTATCGCGCGGAGATAATCACCAATGAGCTGGGAACAGAAAGCAAAAATCCTGCTGATGTAGTTATTCAGTCATCTGCGCCGACTGGCGATCAGGCCGCGATTGCTGCATCAACTGGATCTGGGGTACCTCGTCCTGCCAGGCCCGCTCCGCGACGACAGGGATAATTATCCCAAACGATTTCGCTTATAGTACCAAAGTGTGCCATAGCAAATGATAGCAAAATGATTTATTTTACTTCGACAGATTGTTAATAATACGGTAGGAAATATCTGATTGCTTGATCTGCATATTGCGCGAATAAACTCGACTCCTAACATGACTGCATGTGCTTTAATAAACTTTTTTTTGGATTTATGGTTTTACCATTCCTTTTAGGACAGTACGAGATAGTTCTGCGTTAAAGGGTGACACGATTTTACGCCAAACACTAATAGGCAACAAAGGGTGCCGAAAAATCTAAAGCCCTTCTTTTCCTCCAAGGAATCCTAGAACAGCCTTGTTTGGCCTAACAGTTTACCTTGCTGTCAACAAAGATAATTCAAATCGATAAAAACGTCTGAATTGCTGCCTATTGTTGTACTATGAAAATATGACTATATTTAGAGGAAGAAATAAATCATAAGACCAGTTCTTTGAGGCAATTATTAAAAAATGAAAACTACTCTCGCAGCTAGTAACAGTGGGTTTCTGAAGGTTTACGGCGAGTCGCATTTGACCAGACGCGCGTTTTCTGCAAGCCGTCTTCCGCTAATAATTCAAATGGGTTGCCGCTTGAATTATTGGCGGAAATAGACGCTTTAATTATGGCTAGCGACGTCATTTTGCACTAACGAGCTGCTTGTTCAAGAAGCCGAGAATTTGTTCAAAATAGAAAATGTGGTTCTATGAATGATTAACATCTACATCAAACGTCTTTGTAGGTAATTGCACTTCGTAAAACAAGTTGGCCTTACAGAACTAATCACTAATGAGAGATGAGCGTTTGTTTAATTCTGAGACCAGTTTATTCACTGTATACATCTGACATAACCTTCGTTTCATAAAGGATGATTAAGATCAGACAAAAAAAAAGCCACGATGTATACAATCTCACGAACCTACTGTATGTTCGATCTACGTCAACTCGTATTAGGCAACAAAGTCAGTAGCGATCAGCAGAGGACAAAAGCAAGAGGTATTTAAGTACAATAAACTACAGATGATGACTAGGTGCGTACGTATGTTTTTGCGGTGATTCAGAAGGAAAAGTCAACGCCTGCCGAATTGGTATTCAACGAGTGGGCTACCGACGGAATACAAACGCAAGTTTGAAAAAAACCAAGGACATGCCGGAATGCGAAAGCTGTTTGGTTGTAGGATCGGAAAATCGGGAATGGAACTCGATATCAGCTTGTGGCCGAATTGGATGTCTTCCAACCAAACTCGTTCCTACGCAACAGCGCCGAAGTACATTTATAAATACCCCTCGGGACACGCACAAATTAAAACAGGATGAAGCAAACCTCAACGATAGTAGCGAAACGGAAACTTACCTCAATTGGAATGGAAAACTTAAATCAAACTAGCAGACAAAAGTACCATGTAAGAGATCGTACGATTAGTCAGTTAAATAATTTTCCGATAATGTCAAATCGACCCCGACTACGCCCGTCCTCTAAATATTAGGAATATTTACGTAAATACGATAACACAATTCTTAATAATAATAAGAGACATTATAGTATAATTATAAGACAATAGGACATATATAAAATGATAACAACCGGAGCTTTGGCAACATAACGCATCGAATAGTTTCGATAGCCTCTTTCAGCTTGTAATACAGGCCCCAGAAATAGCTCTAGTCACGAGTGAAACAATCACAAACCTTGCCATAAAATCCCATTAACGATTTCCCCAATCGTCTATTTTTGCGTGCAGGAAAGACTCAACACTTGCAGGTTTTTATTAGGAGTTGCTTGTTCAGAAGCTAATTATCTAGTTAGGTTCGCTTAAGGACTAATAGGCCTTATGCTATTACGTTGTAGTCGTAGTATATGATTTAAAGCTGAACATCAATTTTCATGTTTCTTCAAAGCTACTCTACTATATAAGTCGTAATATAGCACAATAGACGTTATTTACATGGGCACAATTAGCTTGTTTTTTAAATGTATTTGTCAAATAACTTAAACGGCCAATTTATAGTGCTGTAGAATTAATTATATTTTCACCCTCTAACTTTATCTATTTTGTCCCAGAAATGTTCGGAATTTTTTATGAGCATTACCACTATCATAAAGCTAGTATGGTATTTTTTGTTGTGTATAAGGGTTGTTGAGTATCCAGCAGCGCTATATTAAAGATTGCATAAGTTATTTCAATATTCAGTACATGAACAAGTTATATTGTTTCAAGAGCTAATATTATTAAAGCCGAGTTCACAGGTGGAACATGCGATTCGCTAACTTAAGATAAATTTCAACATCTTCAGTGAACCCTTCTTTCCGAATGGAGGTGATACGTCCCCACCTCTTCTGTGTGAAACGGATATTTTTAATCTATTGTGTTTATCTACTGTTAACGTCGTTTAGTGGCAGAAGGATTCGAGGTGTTGGTGCTTCGATGCGTTTTGAATCGTTTCGTGTTGTTCCGCTATCGGTGTATAATTACTAGATCCTTCCTAATGTCACTTAACTTCGCGAAAACTATAGTGCCAAGATTTGCCGAAGTCAGCTAAGAACAGAAGCTCTAGACGCGAATATTACATGATGAGGTAGATCGAGAGCGTACTCTGCTTCGGATTCGCTGATGGGTTCCAAAACACGCGTTAACTGCAGACAGAAGAAATAATTCACTACCGATTCGGCCCATTTATATACATCAGTAAAGTTTAATGGATTTTCTTGAAAGATCGAGTGAATGCGATGTCCAACAGGTCAGGTGCAGGCGAGGTATGAGAATGATTCAACCTATTCTGCAATATAAAAGCTACTTTCTTTTCAATATTGTGCCGATATTAGTGATAACAATTTCCGTGAAAGTTTCTGATGATGGTACTGAGTCTGGCGGATGTAATTGATCCTCAATTTACTTGACAAAGAGTGAAAAGTCGCATGTAGCTAAGATTACGCCATTTCCATATGGCAGTGAGATGATAGCCGCTCACGAAATCTAAACCATATTTGGACACAGTTGAAATGAAAATCTGAGAGGAATTACAATTAATTATTAACACACTAAATGTTATTATGTATTTCCGAAACTTAAATCAGGGACATAGTCTATTTGCATGTTTTTTACCATTATACACCGGAATGACTTAGCAAAAATATGGCCACCCAAAAATCTCAGAGATCGACTTTGGGTTTACATAATGGTTCAGTAATGTTTCGCGTGGGGGCAGTAGTTGAACGACGCCAGGCCACATATGCGATATCAATCTGTCGCAATGCGATAATATAAATATAGTAAAATTCGCACAGGGAAAAATGCACGCAAGCCGTAGTTTGCTGGACGACAAAAGCCATCGGAGGGCATAGTGGTGAACTGGTGCTACCATCGTCATTGGCATTGTATCAGAGATACACCATTCCAGCTATTTCGGAGCTTGCTGGCGGCGTCAGGCTGGCCTATCCCTAATTATTCCTTATACAACAATAGTGGGCAATGTAAGTGGAAAAATGCGTTTTTCCCAAATAAAATCATTTAAATTAGACTAACACTGCTGTTAGGAGAGAAATGTTTGAGCTTAAGCACTGTACCTATGTTAGGTCATCAGCTTCGGAGCTAGCTTTACTTGATTTTAACGTATGCCAAGGTACTTACACGGCGGCGTACCCCATTGTGCTGAATGTCTTCTCCACGGTGCTTCGGGCGACCTAGATGCAATTTTGAAAAGCTAATAATTTACATCATCATGCGGCCACGCTAAATGATTAACTGAGCCCCATAGTACTAATTATATTAATAATTTTATATTTACGGAATAGCAGTTATCGTTTGTGTGATTCTGTTGGGATAATGGCAAGCTCAACTTTATCGCCCATGCTAAACTCTTGTCACTTTGACAATAATAGGACAGAGCCGTATTTCAGACGAAAGCGGTTAGCCTAAGACTTCGTACATAGATTGTAGAGTTGATCACACTAAGCTCTATTTATTTGCAAGATTTTTGCACACTTAGCACCCTTAAAACGTTCAACAAGCATTTGAAGCGGTTCCATGAATTTGCCAGGCGGCAATGTTGGGGTCTATATTGAATACCCAAGGCGCAGTCTGCAGGTTTTATCATAAACCTGTTTTCGGATTAAGTCGAATGAAAATTAGGAACAAATATCCATAGTAACTAAGCCATTCACTGCCAAGGGCCATATATAGCTAATTATAAAATACTGTCGAACGTGATAGTAAGGATGCTATTTTTCGTCTCCAACATTTAAAAGTAATATATTATACGTTGATATTTGACAAAGAAGAACTCTATGGGCAAAAATCATCGTGAGAATAACGACAATAACAATAACAATAATCGTACACTCTGGAGCAAACAAACGTTTATGCGTATGTATAAGATTACAAACTATAAGCGTGGACAATCTCGAAAAGTCTTATAATAAATTTATGTCTTTTTGCATACAGATACAGGTTGACAAGAAACTAGTATGGTGAACATGACGTCTCTCAAAAAGTTCCCTCAGACGCTTTAATGTCAACGGAAGATGATGACCCTCTGCGCATGCCACTCAATAGCGATTGAAAAGTTAAGCTATAATCAATCCTAAAGGTCGCTTACTCTTTAAAACTTCGTGAAATAGGCACAAAGTTTGTTTCCAGAAAAAAGCTGGAATAAGCAGTGAGTCTTCTGAAACGGGCTGGTGAAAGCCCCGCAACGAGAACCCTGCAATACGCCTTCTTCAAGAAAAATGGCCTTCTTTCGAGCACAGCAGTGTCGTACACGATATGCGAGCAATTCGTCGGAATCATCTATTTTTAGGTATAGCATCAGGAATTTGCCTTCATGAGGTATGTACCCAGAGTGGGTCTTACTGGGCTTATCTGGAGTTTCGTCAATAGACTTCTGAAACGGCATGGCAACCACGTGAGCAGCTATTAATAATCATAGAATATTTCCGTTAATTCCTCATCTTTCCTCATTTCTTTGGTCATCAATATCTGGTAATAATTTTCCAACGCTGAGATCTGAACCACCGTGACAGCATGCTTGCTACTGATAGTTACCGTGGCAATAACTCCACGACCACGTTGCCCTTTTAAGACATCTTCTGTGTCAGGTAAGTGTAAGGTAATATCTTCTGCAGTTTGAACCATGTATGAAAAATATCGTAAAAATGAATCAGTCCGGAGCTTCCCGATGGCAACGAACGAAAAAAGCGCCAGTTCTTTACTATACAAAGCGACTAGGCTTCTTTTTCTAGAAGAGAAAAAGAATTAACTTATGTCACTGGTTTGATTTTAGCTATTTTAGATGATCAACCGTTTGAAGCTGTTGCCGATCGAACTTTCTGTCAGTAAGAGGTACAAGCCTCCCGACAGTAAAATTAAATTCGAATGGGAGATTCATAAACAGAGAATCAGAGAACAACGGAAAAGTTGTTCGCTGTTTCTAGCAATAAAATAATAATATCTTTGCAATAATTTATTACTTGTTCCGTTCGATTCCATGCATATAACAGAGATTTTATAGAGCTTTGCGTTCGAGTAATTACTAACCCATTTTTTCAACTTTGGCTCTTATTGTAACCTTCTGTTCTCCCATCTGCACATTTATTTTATCTCTTTGTTTACCCCTTGCTATATTTCACAAGTTAGTAGAAAATGTAATTCGCGCTATGACAGTAAATACTTGTGTGCTATGGAATACTGAGGCACGCCAATTTTTTTGACCCGGGTCGTGAACTGTATCATAACTTCCGAGTCCTTGTAGACGCATACAGATTGAAACTGCAAAGAATCTTAACAATATAATTGAGACAGCTCTGTCGATACGCAATATAGATAGAAGTCGCTGACGTCTAGGACGTCAAGCTGTCAGCTGTATGGCAACAGATATTACGTTTCCGTCTAGTGTTTACAATCAAAATAGACCCTAGAAAATTAATTATCAGTTATACATATTCATTGTGGAGCCGATATTACTAGTCGCGGACAGATTAGTGCATCGGGGTCAATCGTGTTCCCCCCTGACCGGTGCACAGCGTCTGGGCGAAAACATCAACTAGGCATGCTGATATACGGCAATTAAGTTTCAAAGGACAATCTAACTAGCAATGTATCAACAGATGCTAAAAAAAACGGACGCATTAAAATAAAACAGTCATACAACTTGAATCTCATCGAGTAGATATTCCTGATCGGCAAAAAACGAGTTAGACCCAGTCGATTTCAACTTGGCTAGTGGGTGTAAGTATAATGCTTTCGGCAGCTACGGTAAAGAACACTCTTAACTATTAACACTATCTCTCATTAATTCGATTCCGCATTCGCTGGGTGTTACTCCTGGGAGGTAATCCTCCATGCCGTAATGTAAAGCGGTAAAAAGCTCTAGGACGCATTGAGTCGATAATGGAGTTGAATCAGCTGAAACGCATAAAGGTCTATACTTGGGAAACGCGTGTACTGAACAGGTTGATAATTGATTACAAATTATCTCATAGTAGAACGAAAGCCCTGTCATTTTAGGATCAAAGTAGTTTAAGGTCCCTATTATTTCTTCGCGATTTTAAAGACAAGCATACGATACTAAGTGACATTTTCCAGACTGTGTACTGATTTATTCTACATTCTAAACTGTATTTGCCCTAAATGCAGGAGTTCACGGATTTGTCCTTCTATAGTGTATGATTATCTCTTACGAGAATTCTCTTGACTATAGATGAGTTCGGCGCGGTAATCTACGTCTATATACGCGGAAACGGAAATCATGTTTGCAATCCTACAAACGACCTGCGTTTGGCATTACTATAGGAATGGATTCAATCGTGGTATACCTTGTCATTCAGAGATGAGCTCCTTATTTACCCATTCATAAGTGTCCAAATGACATTTGCAAGTGGTGCTACATATGGGGCTCCGTATTCCATAATCCGGTTTAATGAAATTAGGTCAGCATCTTTTACCTTGACAGACGGCAAGGTCACAAGTCATTATTTTCGCTATAGTAGATGTTTGTCCGATATAGCAAAAAGACAAAGAGACCGTACCGCTTACTTGCTCCAGGCAATTGCACTCTAATCGAAGATTATCGTATAGGGTAATTTTCGAGCAGGTGACTCGGAAGTCTAATTTTTCAGATGTCTTGAATATGCTTGAACCTCTAGATGTATGCTTTGGGTGCAGATTACAGTAAATTACTACCCTTCAAACTCCGTCAAGCATGCTTGCTGCAATTTTTTTCGGACAGCACTGGCCATCGTCATATTTATTCGTCTAAAGAAAAGCATTCTTACTTCGTATTTCACTGAATTCAAATTAGACACCTCCGAATAATGCAATTTACGCATTATTTGTTGCGTGAATAGAGCCTTGTAGCTGTTCATAAGAGGAACACAAAATGTCGAAAACTGATCCACCAATACCAGAGTGGGTACCCAAAGAGCGTTAGGAAGCTCGTGTGGAACTTTTCTTAGGAGTTGTACTATTGTCTAGCCCGAGAGTGATCATGTCTGGGGCTGTCCCGCAGGCGCCCACCGAAGGCTCATATCTCTGTCAGAAAAAGTTATCTTCAAAATTCGGCGCGAATTTTTGATCTAACTTGCCTCTTTCATTAGCACTTGCGTCTCCAATATATCCAACGAAAGGCGCATGCCGAGCTCCGACCTTATAGGTTTTACTAGTCACAATCTGTCAAGACAGGCTATCATAAAAGCAACCGAAAATCATGAACGTCATTACTGTTATAGTCTAGTGACTGTTGGGACTATACTGCGGAGCGTTTGAATGTTTTTTTTTTTTTTCAATTTCGTTGCTAAATCAAAAATGATCATAGTGCAGCTAGCTCTAAGGCAGGACTTTGTTTCTACCAGAGTATGCCTATTAAAAATATTCTATTTTGTGTGCATAAGCATACGTTCAAATGCATATAGTCAATATATCGGATCCAAAGGGATCAATATTTATAGTAGGACTTTTTCGAGGTCATAGCTTCCGGCTTTTGAGACTTTTGAGCAGCGTTGTGAAATTCATGCTCTTATATGTAAATGAAAGATGACAAACTAATAAATAAAATATAATTTGCTAAATATTTGTGGCTGGAGAGTTGTGCTTTTTTAAAGGCATTCTAAAATATCTCGTTGCAAATCCTTTTTACCGCACATCGTCCTTTCCGCACGAAGACGTAACGTTCAACGTCATAAAAGAGTAACGTACCTCTGCAAACATAACGCCGGTGGGTGATTCTCTTTGTGGCAAATGAGCATTCACCCATTAAACGTCTCGTCAACACGGCTGATATAGCTCAAGCATAGAACGCGTGTAATCTAAAACACTTCACCAGGGTATCTGAACAAACGGCCACCAAAGCCACTATCTTTTCTGGAATGCAAGATAAGTATTACATAGCATATAGGGCACAACCATTATTCATGGCCAAATTATTAAACTTTTGTATTAATCAAGGCAATAGTACTATGGATCATATTGTACTGTTGATATCTGGGCTGACTAATTAGGTATCGAGCGTATTTGTCGTTTGTTACTGTCAAAGAAGGAAACGCCTACGAACAGGCGCTTAGTTCGTACTTCCTATGGTGTCCTGGTATGTTAGTTATAAGACTTAGGCGATATATATGCATGTAACTTGTAACTTAAACAAGAGGACTAGGCGAACTCATTTTACATAGAATGATACAGCTCATACGGCTACTTGTGTAAAGGTATTTGCATCAAATACACTTCAAAAGTCACGTTCCGCATATCAACATCGACATCACCACAACAGAGTCAGTTATGCAAGGGAATTGTGGGGGCAATGATTTTCGATTGGTTAATAAAGCTGATCAGGGCTCTCGGTGAGGTTTGACGTAATGGGAGTATAAAATATCTAATAGGCAAAGCTATTCTATAAAGGCTTATATCTCCCTATTTTGTTTGTTTTACGTCCAGAATGGCATTAAAATTCCATCCGAAGACAAGGAAAGTTGCAACAAACATTTATAGATCTAAGAGCAAATGGCTTCACACTGAACCATTTATTGTCCTGCCTATTCCGACCGTGACAATGTTCGCAGTAGTATGATAATTACATAATGAATAGTAGTTTACTACACTTCGTCTATGAGATATTGATCTGACAGCGATACACCTCGTCGACTTCAATAAGCTCTATGGCAGAGACGAATTCTCCAGTGAGTTCGTGTTCTGTGAGGTATCGATTCATCGTTGGCTAATTTTAATGTGTTTGTACAAGAAATCGTCTTCACGTTGCGTCAAGCAAATGCCCTATGCAGAAGGCTTGCTTTTTTCAGCCTTTCCTTCACATCCAAAGCAGCTCTCTAGCAGAAATTTGCGTCAGTTGTCGAACCTGCACATCTACGAATTTCGCTTGCTACATCCATTCGTCTGTTATTTTGGCGATTCGGAAATAAATATCAATGAATACAGACGATACGGATTAAAAGCATACGTCCAAATAATTATAAATAGCTACAAACCTCAACAGCGCACAGCATACACTAGATCTGTGTACTGCACCGCAGGTAGGGTTACTGAAAACCATTAATGCAATTTTATTAGACAGGACATCTTAAAAAAAACCGTTAGAAAAGAAGAGCCGTTTAAACGTACGCTTGCGTCATAAAACATCGGACACTGTGAAGTGGAACAGCGGACATCCTGAGCAACCGAAGTAAAAAGGACAAACGATATTGCTAGCAGATATATACAACAGTAGAGCACCTTCAAATGTTCCTCAGCTCAGCCTTGAGCAAGTTGCTGCAACAGAAGAAAGTAACGCGGAGCTGACATCATGGAAAAAATTAAAGAGAGCAAAAACCATAAAAAGTAAAAGTTTGTCTTTTTTATTAGAGAAACAGATGTACATTTAAATTGAAAAATACACCTCACCTCACGTATTTCCGTGTTTGTATCATATCCCGCCAGACAGAAAAGTCGCCGATAATTTGGGCCTGATTATCCGAATAAAGGACGTTCTTTTTTCAAACTTTTTTTTATTTGAAATAAAGCTATTATAGTTGCGTTTTTTTCCTTGTCTTTCCTAACGGTTATTACAATTAGTACTGTGACAAGAGCTTAACAAGGAAATGAGCCTCTTAAATCTGCCATAACTAGAATATTTACATGCACAGAGTGTGTTTAGCAATAAAATTAACTACTATCATGTTTCGGTTGCTTTGATTGAGCGTTACTCTTAATGCAGTTCGTTTGTAGGCTGATTGCGTAAATTATGTACAACATAAATTTATCAAGTTAGCCTTGTCTTCGTTATGGCTCAGTGTCTAATTTTCTTTGCGGACTTTTGGAAGCTTTTGTGGTTGCAACTTTTTGTCCCGTTCTTGAGCATCTTTCTTGCCCGGCTGTCCAACGCTATTTTCACGCTGTCTGGCAGATGTCTTATCCTGAAGTTTTATTTCAATGTATAACACGACATATTAGTTCTCTTTGATTAATTAAAACTCCGATAGTCTAGTACTGGTTGTTGTCTCATCGATTTGGATCCCGAACGATCC
Organism: Varroa jacobsoni; assembly: GCF_002532875.2. Lineage (NCBI taxonomy): Eukaryota > Metazoa > Arthropoda > Arachnida > Mesostigmata > Varroidae > Varroa > Varroa jacobsoni. Next base: position 376,221 of record NW_019213070.1, on the reverse strand, counting down.
GGTACTATAAAGTCTAAACCTAATTTAATGGTCAGCTTTTGAATGTTAATCGATTATATTATATTGATAGCTACAGTTATTGTAAAAGCCATAAGCTGTTTGTCGGAATTTCCGAAAAACAAAAAAAAAAGGGTTCTTGGTGGGCAGGGACGTCTGTGGCTTCCGCAAACGTTCCACCTCATCCAATATGTCACGTATATATATATATATATATATATATATATAATACTTGAAACTGAATCATGCAGACGAGTGTTCGGCTTCCACCTAGGCAAGGAAAGTCAACATTTTCTCTAATTCTTTGTTAGCGAATTATGAGAACGCACAACAGCTATATACTGATCACTCAACTCAAATGTATTAAATCTTTTATATAAAATTATCTTCTATAGGGATGGTTTTTTTCGTCAAGCCAACTACCCAGTGAAGCGCCTGATCATATTCTGAAAGCTGTTAGGTGTATTGAAAAGGTCAATATTGGCCTATGAAGAATCAATTAGTTGGTTTTGTATTGTGATGATAACAGTCTATAGGTCGATAATTATTAGTCTGTTACCAGGTCGAATGTGTAGTTTAGTATAGAGAAGTTTCGTCCTCTGTACTTCCTAAGCCTCGTCTTGCAGAAAATAGTTTTTTTTACACGCATTTGCTAATAAACTAAATAGTTTCAATGCCAAAAGCAAATTTTTCATTCAGTTCAGACCGATTGGCAACTTAGCTGGCAGATGGAAAACGCTTTCTTCATAATCTGCTTAGCAGCGAAACAGCGAGCAACTATGTAGAATTAAACTACATTCATTAATAAATAGGGGGGCAAATTGAAGTATCTCCAATTCGTGGAATTTTAAATGAGTACGAACCTGCCCAGGTGTAGCGCGGTCAGAACGTTCCCTATATTTTCCCGAACTACTTCCAAGTCGTCGACTGAGAAACTCAAGTATTTGGGAAGCTGTACGACGAACGCCCCTTATGACCTCCTATACTCACGCATACGAATAATAATAGATCGGTGAACACTAGCTCTGTTACCAATTAGCATTAGACCAAACAGAAACGAGTGTGATCGCAGGCTGGCGAATCTCTTTTTTTCACTGCTACTATATTCAGTAGCCACCGATAAAGTGGTTATATGTAGCGTATTTTATTAACCGTTTAACAAGTTGATATTATTCGATTTATCGGAACAACTAAAAACGACACTTGCGGGGAAAAGGAAAAACAACTAGTGAATGATCGGTCTATTCCCATTTGAAATTGCTATCGCGATGGATCGTGGTCATCAGCATACGAGAAAGTTCCTTGAAACGCTTTTTGCTTAAATACCGTCTTAGTAACAATGCTTAAGAGAAAAATGCCTAAAAAGACACAAAAACTCAATTGTTAGAGTTTATCGGGACGGCCAAACTGGCAATTGATATCCTCCGTTCTGAAATGACCGTCAAATTTTCGTGTCTCTGCATCAAAAAACGCGTTTTTTTTTTTAGCAATCTTGTGGAATTTTTTAGTCTTCTAAGATCTAATCAATAACACTTAAGAGTCTCCCGTTTTACTCTATAAAAGTGTTCTCTCGACTAGTTGGGAGCTGCATTAAACCTGGAAGTAACGTAGGCCACAAATTTTAAGTGGATTCCGTCCGGCGCGAAAAGATTAAAAGAATAGTCGATTTTCGCTCGGATGAGGAGTTTGTTGTATTGTTCTGGAAAAAAAAACTGACTTTTGCCTCGTGTCAGGGGTAGCAAATAAACGCGTGCCGGCCAGGGCAAACTACCCATCAAAGTTTTCCCAAATTTACGTTGATGCGACAATTTTAGATAGTGGATGGTTCCTAATGCAGAAAGTTAGAAGACAAATATCGTCGTTCTATCAAGTACATCTGCACATTAAGCTTCAGATGAACGGTGAACGGCAGTGAACGGTGATCGGTAAGCCAATCGCCATAGCAGTGGTGCACGATAAAGGTACAGATTGATCAAAAATTAAATAGTTACGTTGCTGACGCACATCAAGAGGAACATGGCTGTACTGAACCGTCCTAGTGCCATCCGGTCGACTTCGGTATAACACGACGTAAGCATTTCTACTATGTGCTGGCTCGCCTCTGGAAACCGTCTGGCCTTGTGGTGCCATTGGCACCCGTTGAGGCTTTGTAAAGGTTTGCGGTAGCGGGTGTGGGACTTGCTGCTGATACTGCCTTTATCAAAAAGGAAGAATGTACAGTTGAATAATGACCATTATATTAGAACAAAGTAAACAAGGTCAAGCGAATTTAATTTTATTAAGCTTTTAAGGGCAACATGAAAGGGGGCGCATCATGGATCCTCGACACCTTTATTTCATTAATTGTCAACTTTAAATTTTGAATGTAAAAATTTAACTATATAACAACGACTACTACCCAAATTGCGTCTATTTCATGATGTTGACGCAGATCCAGAATACCACTGGCCGAACCCGAACTTTCATAAGGCTACAAAATTTGAATCCTAATCTCCTGCGGAAATAGAGTGATACACAAACTTTGAATTTAAATTTTCGCTTTAAAATAATGTAGTAGCCACAAACCAGCGAGCGCTAGATAAAACCTGTCCTAACGACAACAACGAAATGTGGCCAGACAATAAACCTTTATGTTCGACGTACGATCCTCAATTCGCTCTTGTTAATAGTAGCCGCATTAGAAGCGCCATAGATAAAGGTGTAAAGTTCTCTACTTATCTGGAACTAAGACTTTCAAAATGCTACATAGTTCCTGAAGGGTTTCGGAAAAAACCCATGCGGGGCTCCGCAGTACCCGCAGGAGGCGAAATTTTTGAAACCTTACCGAAAGTGCGTATCCAATAATATTAGCAATCGAATTTCGAGGTTACTGACTTTTTTTTTCACAGAACCATGCCGTTAATGTCCTCGCTATAGTTCTATTGCTAGTTGTAGGGTGGTGGTTCCTTTGAAATCTTACGAGTAGAAAGAGTAATTGTATTTATGTTACCCGAACAGAACTGCGCAACATGCTTATAATATATCTTAATTATTCCAGCAGTTTATGAAAGGTGCTTACTGTTACTTAGGTAGCGACTCCCTCACGGTTGCGCTTTACCTACCCCGCTCCGGTGACATTAAAATGAGTTCCTAAGCGTTGCGGGCGCGTTTTTCGTATCATGGAGACAGGGCAAAGGTCCTGTTTCATAGAGAATAATCACGTTTGATTCAATCTGCCGAGAAGTGGAGAATTCAAGTCGTATCATTATCCTGAATGCCTTAGTGCTTTACAAGAGAGTAAGAACTGCGTCTCAATCAGGAGATTAACGGCAACGATTGGTAATCTGCTGGGCTTTTGGTGGTTATTGTTGTAGCAGATGAATGGACAGCCTTAGCCAAGTGCCAATCTCAAACGAAATGACAGCTAGAGAAATCAATTGACTGCTACCCCTTTCTATCTCCAGTGCAATTTAGGGCAGTATTCTAACTCACTCGTACTCTAGTAAGGCGGCCTAGAATCTTACAGCAAATGGACGCCATATTGGATAGAAGACGTGGTCTACCAGATCGACAGGTGTCGTGTCCAAAAATTTGAAATATTTTGAATTTCTATCTCACTTCCGAAATCTCGGCGCGTACGCTAAAGCTTAAACTGAGTCCACTAGGAACTAAAATATTGATAACGTAAATCTCGTTTGTTAATTAAAAAAAATAGTCGATCGAGTACAACGCGATTATGTTTGTGCTTAACGGAATTGTGGAACAGAAGTCAAAAAAACCTCTCTGTGAATGAGGGGATTGAGAAGTAACTGATCACATTCATCTGAATTAATATACGACTTGAGGCGTAAAAGCCTGACATTTTAACGGTAAATCCTATTCACTTTGCTTTTTTGGACAATCACCTGCTACTTCAGGGGTAGTGAGAATCGTAGGATAGCGAAACGTTCAGTGCCGATTTATTTAAGGGGGCCAAAATATATAGGTCGTCCGCAAGACCACAATTAAGAACCCGAAGAACCAACTGAGACTACGATTCATACAGGAAGATAGGGCATAAAGAGCGGAAATGGCAACTAGTCCAACAGGTGACCGCGGCTTTGGAGAGAGATAGGGATAAACCAAGTGGGGGGCTCCAAGGTTTCTGGATATAAAAAGATGTAGTGTAAATAAAGGAACAGGCAGGCAAGCTAGGAAAATAAACAGTCCAACGTAGAAAAGATGGGCCAGGAAGTCACAACAGATGATGATAAAAAAAAGTGGAATGTTTCTTAACACAAAAACAAACGCCATAGTAGAATACAATAAACTAATAGACACAATTACAATAGAGATTAGAAATCTAAGGAAACGATTTACGAGACAAACAAATGCACAGGATGATATTGCCAGAGGGTAAACACCTTGAGCAGTCAGGCGCCAAAATTTAAAGAATACACTCCCAAGAGGAAAGGCTGATGAGCAATACAGAATACATATAGAGATGCAACAATGGTGCCTGAACTAGATCAAAGAGGAGCTTAACCCCTGTAAAACAGTAAATACAACAACTATAGCTATCAACGTAGCGATCCCATAATTTGCCTTCGCTGATATAGGGAGATAAAAATAGAAAACCGGTAAAAAAAAGAAAACAGGTAAAGGAGAAAGTTAATTTCTAGCCAATATACTTCCTCGCGCACAACAACTACGATCTAGCCGATAGTGGAGATAGAGCGTACGAAAAAAGACCAGGGACAAGAAAGACGAATGCTAAAGGTAGCTGGTAAGTCATTCAAAACGAAAGTCGCAAAGGATAAAAAGGTCCAGAAAACTTCGTATGACTTACGAGATCATGTAAGACTAGGTCATATGGGAATAACAATGGGGAGATTACCAAGTTGCACGAAGGGGAGGTAAAATCAATGATTTTGAGTGAGAGAAAAGTAAACTATTTGCAGAAGTGTTCAAGTACGACGTAGGAGACAAGGGACGGTGTGCTCGATATATTTGTACCGCTTAAATATGTTCATCTATTCTTAGACGCTTTGAAAATTGAAGTAGTCCTCAGATCAGTACTCAATGCACCCATGAAGGTAAGGGTCAAAGGTAAAATCCTCAAATTCAAGAACAACGGTTGAGCCCGCACAGCAGTCATTTCACTACTCTAGGTTAAAAGGATGCTTGCAAAAGAGGATCGAATTTGGTAACACTCAGTGCTTTCCGAAGCAACGGGTTTAGAGTCCGATTTACTTCAGCTGACAGACGTCTCGACTCTTCTTAAAAGATTGTGAACGCGAGAGATGTTATAAGTGAGGGACAGCAGGACGAATAATAAAAGAACGTAATGTCAATGAAAAGCTGTTCTGCTTTGCTGACAACCTGGAACAGCATTAGGCCAGCTCAATGGTTTGCCTTATGTACAAACAGAAATCGAACGAAATACGGGCAAAGAAGAAATAGAAAAACAACCTATAATAGAGGGCTGGATATGCAAGGACTGCAAAGAAAGATCTCAGAGAGTAAAGATGAGAAGAAAAGCTGCCAGAGAAAGAAGAGAGAGAGAGAGGAAACGAGCTCAGACAAATTGCAGAATATACAAAAAAAAAATGTCATCAAGAGCAAGGAAATTTTAATTGGTGTAAGGAGGTCTACGTTACACTGGAATACAGGTAGTTATTTTTAGGGAATTAAGGAACGTGACAACGATATCGAAGACGGACAAGTCAGACAACCGAATAAAGGAAACAGGAGTAGAAAAATAGAGTAAGGGCTTAACATAACGCTAGTGGCTGTAATGTGTGTTTGCTACTTTTCATCGAACATATCTGAAGAGGAATTTACAAAGTTCTTTTTTGAACTGGAATGTAGTACGCGTGCACGATGCAGACACAAGAGATAATAATCACGGTGTATTTTAACGCATCGTCGACACAGTGAGGTAGTAACGAAGAGAGTTGTTGTACAAGAATGGATGATGGAAAGGGACTCGTAGTACACAACAGCGGGTCGTCCCCTATCTTCTACCGAGAAGAGATGGAATTCTTTACTGATGTACCAACTGTTTTTCAGGAAGCCTTGCCCAAAATACATGTCTGAAGAATGGCAAAGAAAAGGCAAGTACAGGTGATCATATACACATCCTGTTTAGAATATATGGAGGATCTATAACTCTAGAAGGACATAGAGTACAAGGCAGAATTGGTAGCGGCGAAAAACTAATTATAAAATTCTGGGTCAGGACATGGATTGGGGTACAACACAAAGCGCAGATGATTATAATGAACACGTGCTGAATCAAATGATGACACAAAGCTAAATCTCCACAAAATCTCTCTAGATGGTGTTGAACGCTATAATGGAAAGCCATCACTCAGCATACTGGCGCAATGATGGAATTTCTCGTGGCCCGCCTTACTTGCGTATACCTGCGACGTGCCTTGCAAAGAACGCCAATCTAGCTACGAACAGGAAGCTACGGCGAAGAAGATGCACAAACAAAAGTAGAAAGATAGAGAGAAAAAGTTAGAAAACGGTAAGACACAAAATACTCTCTTCAGATAGAGTAGAAGGTGCAAGTGAGACAACCCTGTATAAGCAGTTGACAATTGTCATGAACAATGTCAAAAGGGACATACTGAACCTCCCAAAAGACGTAGCGGAGAGATCAGTAGATTTTTTATACCCCAAGCTCGTTTGGAGAAAAGGACGCAGATTGAGGTGGTAGAGGACACAATATATTATTGTTTCGATTGACCTTATTTAAAGTCAATCGAAACAGGGAATGTCTAGCCTTGGGCAGGGGATCGGGATCATGTAAGGTCTTATGATGTACAGTGAAACTGTTTATCACGAGGTGCGGGAACGATTCAAGGTTCCTGTCAATAAATTTTTAAAGAGGGTCAATTTCCTAGGGAATAGAAAGACGTTAAAGTTGTCTTAACAACAAAACTTGTAAACTCCAAAAGCGTACAGCCTCATTTCAAAACTATGGAGTACCTTATGGGCGTTTATTTTTTTGAACTGGGAATAAAAGCCAACTACGCACTGGCAGACTCGCAATATGGCTTCTCTAGGAATAAATCGGCTTTCCATTAAGAGAGTGATTCTAGTGGAGGCAAGTCTTTGATGTTATACTTAAAAAATGATTCCAGGCGTTATTGACATCAGGAAAATAACTAAAAGTATTAAAAAGCAGATCGCGTAATAGGACTCACTTATATTATCTTAAAATAGTTGATGTTAGAAACGATTTCAGTACCATAACGGATCAGAAGGTTATTTCGGGACCTTTAAAAAAGAAACAGTTCGGCACCTTAGGAAAACAACATCTACATGCTTAGAGGATGGAACGCCCAGGTTGAAAGGCTGAATAAGAACGTCAGAGGGGAAGTCTCGGAAAGGTAGGTTGTAATACCAACTCTATCGAACCTTGTTTATGACGAGGCAAGGTTCCTAGTGTGGCTCGTGCCCACGTTGAAAGGTTCTTTGGAAAACACGAGATACGCTGGATAAAAAGAAAACAAAAAGGACTCTGCATATGGGATAAAAAGCGGCAGCAATTAAGTAGCGAAAGCATACACGATTTGTCTCCACTGAGGCGGTTCTGGTGCTGACTAGGATACTATCCTGAAACCTATTGGCAAAACAGCTATCAAGAGAAAGATATAGAATTAGCAGGAGCAAGGAGAACCACAATACGCAACAGCTATGCTCGCATCCAAAACAGGAAAACGGTTTGGGAAACCTGACAAGTATCCTTATTCCAAATTCGTAGAATTTAATCATAATGATGAGCTCGCTTCTTACACCACTTTGATACTAGGTGGGCATAGAATATAGCAGAACTACACCAAATCGGAAGGATGCAGAACAGTATATGTGAGCTTTGCGCGTCAGGTAAAACAAGTTAAATGTACCGCACTCTCTCTGAATGTGAAGCCCTGCAAAGAGAGCTGAGGGATGTAGTGCGGGACTGCGATTAAAAAAAATCCCTGATTGAAAGGGATGATTTTCTTTGGGGAGATCATGCGCAAGAAAAAAAAATTCGAAAAAGAGAAAGGAAGAACGCCGTCAAAAAGTAGATGACGTAGGACTAACTTGAAGTAGGAACTAGGCCCCTTCCTTTGAGAAGTTTGTGGTTACAGGCCTCAGGAGAAGTAATAAAGAAGACAGTAATTTAATCTAACAGAACTCGACTTTCCTAGTCAACGTACAGACGAGTGAGCTATCGCTTGAATTCCGACAAATGGACCATTTAGCTTTAGGTGTCTCGACTCTGTTCTTCAACTGTTTACCCATTAATTGCATGGAAATGTTGTCAATACGACTAGAACAGGTAAGTGGCACCATTGCAATATTTCGAAGAAGGCGAATTTTTCGCTAAAAAAAATGTATTGGGACATTTTATCAACTAAACTGAAACTTCGAACTTTTGTAACTTCCGCTGGAAATCAATCAAGCAATGAAAGATAGACAGCCAACATAAACAATCGTTTGTTTGACAGCAAAGCTGCTTAAAATTTAGAATGTTTTCCGACTTTTGATAAGCTTCGTAGTCCAGACGAAAATTTGTAGTGCGTGGCGGGCTTCTGTAAGACTTTAGCGAAACTATACATATTGATATCTCGCCAATCATTGAAGCATATGTTGAGTAAGAAAATATCTGGACAAAGATTATGCGGGATTTTTGGGCAATAATTAGTATAATTGTTGAATCATGCGACAATTAAAGCGGATAAAATGGCTTGTTAGAAATGCCTTTAATAAAAAAGTATTTAAGGAACATGATCACCACTATCGGATAAACTATGTGATCCTGATGACATCGATTGGTTCTCGTTGAGATGCGCAAGCCTCAGGTGCATCGAGCTTGTGCATAACTTATCGAGAAGCAGTATTTAGTAGTTATTTACTAACTTACCTGAGGGTATCCTTTAAACGAGCTGTAGAAAGGAAAATTGAATTCGGTTCCATACGTATACCAAGGATAATAATAGCCAACGTACTGTGGAAAGTACGCAGCAAAACTCGTGGTAATTCTCGGTAGAAAAATGTCGACTCGTTTTCCTTCCTTATCATCACCGCCTTCTGATGCATGATTTGGTCTGAAAAACATCTTTGTCGTGAGGTTGTCTGCGTATACAGGCGGTAGTCTGCTGACTTACCCAGACTTACCACGGAAGGTATAAAGCAATAAGCAGAAGTTCTCTTTTTATTTTGCAATTTTTTTTTTGCAAATTAAAGCTCACCCTTATGGACCCTCTTTAAATTCAAATTTTCAGTCGCCTATTTCTATATAAAATGAATTATGATTTTCTCTTTTTAATGTGCAATTGTACCAATATCAGCAACAGCTCATCTGTAGATTTCATTAAAATTCTGTATTCAGTGGTCTAGCATTGTTGATATTTTCTGCAATAGAAAAAGGATTTTGTTACAAGTGTATCAAGGTTACTTTGATACGATTTTTCCCTTGTTGGGTTTTTTAAAGGATTTCCTGTCACGTATTATACTCGGTTATTTCCTAGATTGACTTTTTCGATATATAAACTACTTTGGATGCCAAAATAGGTAATTAAAGCAGAATAATTATTTCTTTAGCTTGTGAATAAAATTGAATGAAACAGTTTTCATTAATGTTTTGACAACGGAGCCAGTCCTTAAGCCCCTTCGACGCAAAACTATTTCTGATAATGTCTCTGAGGCAGCTCCGATCGAGCGCGATACAAGCAAGTGTCGTTTTCTCGGTGTAACTTCTCAATGGTTATATACCAGTTTAACTGTGTGTAGGAAAAACTTAATTATTATACCTGTACATTTTGAGATACAAGAACTTATTCTAAGTTAACCAAATGCTGCATCGGTCCTGGCGTTACGCCTTCCTTTTCTTAAAGAGTTGCGAAAGAATATCTTTGTGGTCTAATTAATAGAGGAAAGCATAGCGAATATCGATGACGAAACTCAGTCTGGAAAGCTCTGGCGAGGTTCATATGAATGAAAATAGTGCAAGGAATCCAACTATTGGTTTCTAGATTCGAGCCAGAAAGCTCGAGAAAAACAACAAAACATCTAGAAAGCTAACATGTGAGCTCTAGTTGATATCTGTACTATTGTACGAACAGTTTCAAAATCAGTGCGCTCAAAAGCTCACCATTTTGTAGATACCTTTTTTGACCCAGTGGACTGGTCCACAGTTATGTAACTTTGTAGCTCGTTTATGTATGTTGCATGCACAAGGTAAATAGTGACCAGGAGAGGGTAAGTTGATATCCTGCATAGGCAAGAAAATATGCAACACAGGCAGGATCATGTTTCGAATCCGCACGCATTCACAGATACCATTTCACTACCGTTCACTTTCGCGGTAATACCCCTAAAGACCGGTGGTTAGCTTCGAGCAACTAATGGCTTGGAATAAGCTGGTTGTTTTCACACTTACTTATAATATCCGACAAACAACGAGACCCGATGTCCAGTAGGTACAATGCCCACCTGCACAGTGGGTATTATGTTTATGGTCGGTTGAACCGGTCCTAACGGCGGGAACGCCACCACCTGCGTATTCCAGGGTCTTTTGGTAGTGGTTAGGTTCTGAGGAGCATTCAAGACTTGATTGTGGTTTGCGCGTTTACTGCAATTCAGGTTTATATTAATGGATTATGCGGGACCAATTGGCTCTCATGTACTTCATAAGGATGAAGCTATTTGAAACATGTTGAAAGCGCTCATCTGATCTCTAGATGATATTACATTGTTGGTAATCCAAGAAATCTTGTAGCCACATTGTTAAAGGTGAGGCTAAAGGCTCTATACCTGTGTGTTGTAGATGGCATAATTTTGGATGCTGTTATATTGTGAACTGTTCTAATGCCATCGTCTTCAACGTCACGGCCATTGGTTTTGTTTCTGAGGTCGGTATCGTGTCCCCCGTTCAGATCGCTGTCTGGAGGTGAGCGTTTAAGCCGTAGATTGTTTATCCTGTCATAGAGCATAAACAGTCTGCTCCCCGACAGACGTTCGCAAGCATAACTTTTTAAAGCGTCCAACGGATTTGTAGCGAAACGTCTCGAGCGGCTAATTAGTATAGCCTTACCTATACAAATCGCGAATCGTTAGGCGCGTAGAAAATGCTCTACTTGATTAATTTTTATCTCTGCAGTTTACTGAACGATACTACGGTCTGTCTTGAAAGGTGACCAACCTCAGTGATATGACTTCATTTATTGTAATATAATTCCGATGAGCTTTCTGCTGTCAGAAAGTTTTATAACATGAAGTTCAGGTCTAGTAAGATATAACCTATTAGACCAGCAAGGACCCGAAATGATGGTAGCGTAGTACTTTGGAGCAAGTAAGCTATAAAGCTATTTAATATTAAACATTCATGCCATAATAGATTGACTGGAATCGGCAGAGTAGGCTAGCAGTACCTCAACACATCATTTATATATTGTCTAGTATTAGCTTATAAAACTTTGCAGGGTGTGTGAGCCGTGCGCAAATGCGTGTAAATTTCAAACGAAGCTTATTACTCAGTAGCGACTCACTCATTCATAGAGAAATTACACAATGCAAAATGCTTAAATACCGTTTGCAGGAGCTTGCCCTGCATCAAGACACCGTGAATCGCATTATATTTGAATTGCAAATGAACATGTACGCATGAGCAATTCTTATTAGCTTCTCATATCTGACAAAACGTTATAGAATGTTGACTTTTAAGCGAATAGAAGCGATATAACTTTCAAAGAAGATGATCAGTAAAAGTTACCTGCTGAAGATAGCCTAATATTCGATGCTGGCAGTTACGAGCCGCGTCCAGAAGTAAGCATTAGTAGTAGACGGTGCATGTTTACTTTAGAACTAGCCATTTTGTTTACTGGCGTCAAGGTAAACTTCAATAAGGTGGTGATACAACTAATATAGAAACAGCTGATGCCCGGTAGAATTCAATCCAGCTCTACGCTTCTACATACTGCTTGTTGGAGCGCTTGCGGTCTGTTAGTTAGCCACACTTGCTTATGTGCTTAATTAGTCTTCCGTATAATTCGGGACATGTCAGGCTATAGTGGCCATCCTTTTTTTGCTCTATTTTCGAACTTAATCAACCCGCGTCAGTCACACATTAGTATAACCTGTAGTTCTGTTAACAATCGAAATAATACATTCTACAGTATATATAGCTCTTTATGCGTTATACACAAAAGAAAGCGTGACACCTTAACTCAGACAAGCGAAACATACCCGAGTCGTACAAGGGGCGTCATTCAAGTCGTACAAGGTGGGTCTTACTATGTATTTTTAATGAAATCTCTTACGATTCTGCAAAATCAACGGTATCACAGAGTACTACTGAAAAAATGACCACCACACCATCCATGACGAAAGTAGTCTTATGGCATGTCTAAACTACGTTTAAATTAATAGACAAAAAGGCGAATCCACTAAAAATGAAGCCGCGACCAATCATGATTAACAAGCATTATTCAGCGCAAGGGGACGCTCAAGAAACGCCAGCTACTTACCAGTACACTGTGAAATAGTGATCCCCAGGAGTACTAGGATTTGAGCGGTTAAAAGGACCATGGCGAGCAGAGGCGCAATTTACCGTAACGATTTGTCTCCGGCTATAAGCATCACATCAGTATTGAACGCTTTCATCGAATAGTTGCCCCTGTGTGTCTAAAGGAAAATAAGGCACGACGCAGGCGCTGAAAAGTAAGAAGCAACGAGCAGCTGTGCTAATGCTTATGTGTATTCATCTGGGATCACACCTGCTCGAAGCATATTAACGTTTTCAAGGAGTAGAAAAGAACTTCATAGGAACCTCTACGTCCTCTCCCTATAGTGATGAGCCCCGGCTATGCTATTGATATTATTAGCCCTGAAGAACAGTGCTATAAAAAGCTGACAAAACAGTGGAACTAACTGTCATGGTAGATATCGATTTCATTATTAGATGAAATCGATAGCCTTAAGGTATTTTTCGAGAGTGCATCCAATACCAAGCCTTCTAACGAGTATCGAAATGTAGAATACTTAATTGATATTGCATGCTTCAAGATAGACTTGCTTGTAAACATATTGTTCGATCACAGGCAGCATATCGATCTTTAAGCATCGTTTGTCCACAGATGATCCACCACAGAGTACGTAAATTATGAGATCGAAGGACAATGACCATTAGTTTCCATAGATATTTTTATTGTACGTTGCTTTGGTGTTTCATATATTAGCGTTCACATAATTGCTGAAGCCTTTGCCCTCTGCAACATGTGAGCCACGGTTGGTGGGGTCACGTTAAGATGTTATGAACTGTGATATCATACGTTTGCCTTCTAAAATCAAGAATCTATAGCGCATCTAGATATCAACGCTTTGTATGATTATCTGTTTTGATGTTTTTGGTTTGTTTATCACAGGAGACCAATACGGATAACATCCGACTTAAATGCTTGCAACTCATATAGGGCAAATTTTACACAGTAACAAATCCAATCATTAGTAGCACATGTAAAAAGACTGTCCGATGTTTTCATTCTCACCTGCGTTCTAATCGCATATGTGAAAATTTTTTTGCAAGGAAACGATTACGCAACAAGAACCCAAACACACAGGCTGGCGACCACAGGAAACGGCGTAAAATATCTTTGAATACCAGCTTCTGGATTGACCACGCATTCCACTACCCAATCAGCCCTAACACATCTTAAACATGTCATTCTGACGGCTAAATCTTACTAAATAGTGCCTAGAACGATCCGAGTAAAGCATAAAAGTTACCCGTTAAAAAATATCTATAGCTGACAACAAAGTTAGAGAAGCAGTTCTGTTCAGGTACTGCATTTCAACTTGCTCCGCGATAGGTGTCGTTAGAATGTGTGAACGGCATCTCAGCCATAAGCAACAATCGAGAAAATGTTTCGGATGGGCGCATCAACGATTTGCATGTAGTCGCCATGACGCCAATTCAGCAACACTATGGCAGAATAGGTCTTCATGAAGATTTATGGGGCTCTATCCAACTCCACGCATATATCTATTGAATACCTAAATGCATTAATCCTCCAAAGTAAAAGCTCTTATTCTGTTGACCGGCCATAAATAGTTCGTGTGTCAGAGATGTCGATATCTAAATGGACGGCTTCAAATTCACGTTTGAAGAAAATCGGTCCTACTGAAATGGATATCCGCATTTTTTTTTTTAATTTCGAGGCCTACTACTCGTCCCTGTACTGTCATTGAATGCGGTTGCCGCACTTGTCTTTCATGCATCCTTCCAACTTTGAAAGAAGTCGTTCTTCATAAAAATAACTCGTACGTATGCATAAGATTGTCCTGAACGTGCCTATGGCGACGAAGCCTAAAAAATCACGTATATAGAAGTAAGAAATTCTACGTAATTTCAAACTGTGGCCAACAATGGTTGTTAGAGTGCTTTTTAACTGTCTGTTAAGTAACAAACCCTAAAATAATTACGGTTACTACAACAAACGCAATTTTTATCAGACAAAGAATATAGCTCTACTACTGTTTATCGATAGTAGAAGATCCCACTGATAAGCCTTCCGATGGACTTCCCTATCGAACGTTTGCGTTGACTTCCAATGAGAAAATCCGTTTACGCTGACCGAGACTCTAGACGGTTAACGTATTCCTCGATGACGGATACCCTTTGAAAAAAAATCAGGGATTCCTTTGAAAATAACGTTATATATTTAATTATTGAGAATGAATTTCTTGGTGATATTCTGAGATGAACTGGGTGCTGATAAGCGTCTGGGAACACCATTTCATTCTATTCATTATGCTGACTTTTTTTTTTAAGCTCATTTGCGCACCTTGAAAGGCGAGATAGATTCATTAAATTAGTGAAATAAGTATTATAATGGAAGTTTGCCGAAGTCATAATGGAAACCGAAAAGTGGAGAACCTACTCTGTGACCTGAACCCTTTTTTTGCTGGCAGTACTTTACTCTCACTGCTGCAAGACGATGTATCTCACCTGATCGGCTGTACTGTCGTTTAAGTTTATGAAGCCGACTTCCGCGGCACTTAAGACGGTCAAATCGAGGCCGTAGTCGTACAGATAATATAAACACCTCTTTCGGCACCGAATTGTCCATAGATCCAATCAAATAATCTTTAATTGAACTAAGGTAAAATATAACAGCTGGGAACGTATCTGCTGCCTTGTTTAAGGTGATCTAAATGTAGCTTTGATAACCGTTCGACGATCACTAGTTTTAGCGTTGGTAAGTAGTTACCATTATTTTACCGTTTCTATAAATCTGTTCGAACTCTAGATAAAGGTAATAATGATCCAGCAAGGCCAACGCTAACCAGACCTTCCAGTATCGGTAGAATTGCTGGAAAGCTAATTCCAAATACGTATTTACACGACGGGTATAACTAGACGCGTTCAAAAAGTAAATTGTTATAGATTTCATAATATCAAATGTATAGACGTGTCCATTTCATTGTAGGCTTTTGAGTTTCTGACGCATTAAATACAGTATAACGTACTCTTGTTTACTTAGTTTATGTAAACTTACTGAAAATAGGTTTTTAGGATAGAAGATCCATTAAAACTCTACTACTGCAATTAGATCTATGTTTTGGCTGAAGGTCACTATAGCCATTTCTAGCTCATTATAAACGTGTCTCAGCGAGAGGCAAGTCTAATGAGTGTTGAGGTTAGTCTAAATAAAATATCCTGTAAATGCTCTTCATCTTTGTTGTACAGTTGCCATTTAGCTTTACTATTTCGCAAGGAAAGGGTTCACGTTTTCACAAGTCTAAAATTAATATCTTCCGATGAAGTCCGTTAGAAGTTAGCCCCTGAAAAAATGTTGGATAGCTGCAATACGAGTTTCAATTCAGTTGGTGTCGACCGTGTTTTGTACCGCTTCGACACAACAACCAATAAAAATTTCAAACTTACGATTTAGAAGACACGACAACCTGTGATCTGCAGAAAGATGGCAAAAGAGGACAGAGACAAAACTACTATTCGATATGTTAGAAATGTACCTACACAGGGAGGAGAGCAAGATCAACTATAAGAGCATTTATCAACAGCCTATTTGAAGGTTCGGCATACACTTTATTGATTGTCCGTGTTATCGCTAGTCTTCCGTACTCTGAACGTTGCTTCAATTAGTTTTCTATTTGAGCTATATATAGACGTTTTTATTTTGCAATGATATCAAATATTAGCTGAAACTGGTCATTGATTCTTAGGGGGACGCTAGATGTACATCGTATATATATATATATATATAAACATTTGAATAGTATTTGCAACAACTATTAAATTTCTCGTAGTTAGTGGTATAAAATAACGTGGGTAAAATATAAATACGAAGATTTACCTAGATACACTGTATATACAGCGGAAACCTCCTCTACCAGAGTCAACAAGTTCCAGGGGGAATACGCCAAGCGCCAACATCGCGTTCTGGTCAATGGAATCATTTAGAAATATGGATATAAACGAAGCAATGATAGTGAAAAGACAAGAAAATATTACGTATTTCCGTACTTCATCGTTTCAATACAGATTTTAATACAGAGGCACGCCATCAACTTAACGCTGCTTTATTTCGACAAGTGGCACAAAGACGACAAAGGGGGTAATTCGAGTTCGTTTATAATCATGTTCCTTAGCACGTAGCGACAGAGTGAAGTGCCATTAATAGCTAACCATCTTGCTAGTCAACTAGAGAAAAAAAAAAAGCATAGAAGGGTACGCAGGAGGACTGTGCCACTTTTCTGCTTCGGAAGTCTCATATCGTGAGTTTTCATTGCCAATATAAGAAACATCGCGGGTAGAATGTATTTCCACATGCATTGGGAAGACGTTCGGCTCACAGCGTTACTTAATACTAGGACCGCTTGCTAGGCCGGCTCCCAATGATTATGCCATTTTTCGGTAAAGAAACGCAGACAATGGCGGGCTTCCGTGAGGCTGAACCTGTGACAGAAGTTTGAAATGTACTTTGATGGAGGAGCTTATTAATCGTACGTTGCCGGAAAACGTAGCATTGTGCCCAGACGCGAATCGAAATAACTAGCGCATCGTTAGTAACTTCATTTCCATGGTGAAGTTTGATTTGAACCTCGCGTAGGATATCTTTGAAGGCGAAGAGAATCAATCGCTATTTAAATAGAAATTGCACTGTTAAATCAAATTAATTGTGGGTTGGAGATAACTGCCTTTCTGTTTGTATTTTTTTCGAGGCTAAACATATGCGTATGCAGTAAAATTAAATTCAGTTTTGAAACAAGGAAACGTACGCCCCAACGTAATTTCCCGCAAAGGGCACGCAAATCGAAATTATACCCAATGATCAATATAATTTTGGCATCATATTTGATAACTTTTTAGTGCCGCGTGTAACCTTCATAGTCTGTACTGTCTGTTTAACTATTTTAAGTAAATCCATGATATCGTACAGATTGTCCCGATGGACCTTCACGTAACAGTTTTTTCATACCCACGAACACTAATAGAATGATGTCCTATTGTAAAAACAAACTAATTTAAAAAAAAACCTTTCGACATTGCTACTCAAGTTTTTTTTTGATAGAAAGACCACTTTCTCCGTTGTCCTATTATTCTAGATTCTATGTATGCCATCTCTAACGAGTTGATCGCATCTCAACCTGGAATATACAATCCAGTTTAGAATATGAAAGTGACAGTGGTTCTATGTTCTGGCTGTGTTGAACTGATATTACGCTAAGTCACAATGTACCCCCTGGCCGAGAATATTTCCTGAGAATATACTTTTACTAGACTACGATTTAACAAAAGGAATTATATCAATCTACGCCAATGCTGAGGTCTGTTGAGGAACGCGTGGGACTGCTATCTTTATGTGAAGCAGCTTCGGCGAGCTATAAATAGCTCGGAAAGCTGCGGGCGTACTGGTTATACGAGTATCTTTTGCTCTGTTTAGCTTGAAAACTTTCATGCTTCGCTTCAAACGCCTGTCCTATTAGCAAAGCTAGCAGGCACATCTTGCATCAGAGTATCTCCTTAGAGGGCCTCGAAAGGCCGATTGACATAGCCGATTTAACCGCTCTCTACCAGCCCTTCGTGTCTGAAGTAGAGACCGACGTGCTGGTGTCAGTGTTACTCTCTCCGTAGTGCTCTACAGTTAGCTTAATGGAAAGTCCGTCAGATTCTCCTAATATGGGTTCGGACAGACATTGTCGATTCCTTTGCTTGAACGTCCAGCACTTTGACCCTAAACGAGAATGAGCTCCTGCTGTCCATATCGGTTATTCACGCGACTGTGAGCTTTTGATTGGAACTTAAGGTACGTCGTTCCCTGTCAGTAACGATTATCAATGATTTTGATCGGCCCCTTAATGACTACAACTTTTTTCCGGTCAATCACCCTGGAGTGATTTGTGCTACAACCACGAGCAAATTGTCGGAAGTTGGTGTTTCACCAAAAAACCAAGACACCTATAGCTTCTGTTCTGATAATCTTCCAATGGCCCACATTAGCTATATATTCCCAATATTTGCGCCCCACTACCTGTCAAATTATTCTGTTACGAATGTTTCGGGGGCTCAATATTCCTCAATATATTGCATGCATAATATTCGAAAATGGAGCATAATGGGTAGAGCACATGATCGTCAAACGAGCACGGTCACTGTGAGGATTTTTTGTGGTAGATATAATCAAATTTACATCGCTTTATTATATACATGTTTATAATGCTACAGGTATGACGTGCCGCCTGGGACTATGGTGGCAGTTGATAAAGGCTTATCATAATGCAAGCAATACGCCAGTTGAATCTGCAGTAAGATTTCTGTATAGGTAAACTGGATTCTCTCAAAATCGAAGTTTTCATATTTATAACGGCTATTACAAGTTCGCGCTGATTTCCCTATGTTTCTCTTTTGGCTATTCCTTAGCCGAGCTTTTGCTGATAATACTTCCAAGCTTCGCCTTTCTTTCTATCGGAATCCAATTATTTTATGTAGTTCTATAGGTTCTTTAGTAACATTTATGATAGCACACCTCTTACAGCCATCTATACTATGTTAACATATAGATGAAACCATAGTAAGTGTTAAAGCACTGAGTGCTTATTTACAGTATATGAATATGTTAGCATTTATTTATGGAACTTTTGCTGGCACATGACTCTTGACAGACAGACCTATTACAGCTGACTATTTACAGATTATTCCTGCACGACAAATTCTGCGAATTTAATTTCAGTCTCCGACCAGAAATGTGAAGCAAATAAACAAGTAGCGATAGAGAACTCAATAGCTGGTGAAGGCCCTCTGTTATAAATACAAAAAAAAAAATAATATTAAAGGTTTGCAGTATCCGAACTTAGGTGACGTTATGTAAAAAGGCCAGTGAAGCGATAACCCAGTAGGAAGACCCTCCTTTATCTGCAGCTTTTCGTCAAAGTTCGAATTTAGTGTATTTTCAAATTAATCGTTGCTTTTTATAGTATAATTTTATTCTTTGGCTATTATCCTGTAAGTGATACTGCTGGTAACCATAGTAGCTATTGACTGTAACTGGAAATAAATTTGCTTTATTGTTCAATTATCTATATATTATATCGGGTGAGGCAAAAGAGAACTTGCACCGAAAAAGACTGAAGTATACAATTAGGAAATTTATCGCTGTGAAAAAGCAGGTTCACAATTGAGTCAGCATCCATATCAATTGAAAGCCGACTTTTTCCTAAAAGAAAGCCTGTTTTTTACCTCTGAACTCACGTCTTTTTACAATACTTTTACTTCACTTTATGCACTTATCGCACCTGTTTTATTGCAGTTCCGAATCCGACTCAAGGCGGTTCATCGCTATAAGCCGGAATTTAACGATACCAAAACGAACCAATTTTAAATTAACTAAATAAAACAATTGAGTTTGGCGAAGATGTGTACCACCTGTATCAGTTTCCCGCCTGTGGTGTCACGCTCGGCAAAAAAAAGTCGCCAGAAATGGTCGATTTATCGGTATCGACCTTTACCAGAATCCTAGGTCGACATTGAGTCCAAAGGTGTCGGGTTGTGCCGGACACCAAAGCATCTTTCGACCCCATTCTTGAAGCATGTCGATGCTCGGCCTCGATTTCGGCCCGCTGAGGTGGCACGTTGGACTTGTCGGTGCCCAACAGGGGCAGCTATACTAAAAATAGATAATTCCGTGGACTTATTCACATAAGTAACTGGCAGTGCTGAAGAAACGGCTTGGGATGTGTATGGTCTATAAGGGTTTGGCCCACAGCGTATTTTTTTTCGGTAGGCCATTCCTGAAAAATAAGCAACAGACAGACGGACGCATTGGTAAACGTCCAATCATTTTTAGCAGGCTGTTGCCAAGATCAGTTAGCTGACGTTGAAATGGGTTCTGGCCGTAATCGGCTTATAAAGAGTAACTGCCTAGGTAAGCAGGATTCTTCAGTTGATGCTACAGGTACATTCGCAATACAGTAAGATACAAATTCGGGCAGCTGTTTGAGAAGCTCAAGGAGTTATCAAAAACGTATTCTATGGCGTGTCCGGTTTTAACTGGCGGCCGCTCTCCGTTGTATACACACGTCGAACATTAGGAAAGTGATACGGCAGACGCTGGATGACGACGTGATTGAACTGCCACCACGGTTCCATTTGACGGCCTCTTTCAAAGGTACAGTTGGATCCGATCCTATGTAGATTTATGGCTGATTGGAGTGTGGCCAAAACAGACGTGTTTCGCCTATCGCGGGTCGACTATACGTTGATCCTAAGCCCAGGCATTTTATAACCTGGGCCTTCTACTTGATGAGCAGTTACTAACAGATTCTCAACATTCTGAGAGATAAAGAAAAGGAAGCGTTTCGTACGATTTTTTTTTAAAGTTTCAGTGGTCCTGGCGACATTACAGCGGCTGGTAAATTTTGTTCTGGCTAAATTAAGCTACTAGATGGCCTTGAGTGGTGAAATTACATCAAAATGTTTTATTAAGGGGTCGAGGAGCATCTATAACATTTTCGGTGAGCGTTTTCCATTTTTCGGTCTGCCGATTTGCATTTCAGTGTATATTCGTTGTATAGATGCTGTTTATATTAGTTACGGGTATCTCCCTCTGTCAACAACTGATAGACCCACCCGCCCAGTGCTGGCATAATAATAACATCAAGCTATGCTAGCTTTTTCTTGTACCGTTAACTCGCTGTACGATTTGGTAGAAAAGTGTCGCTATTTCAAAAATACCATGAGGAAACTCATTTCCGTAAAGGAAGTGAAGGGAGCTTGCTTTATTAATAGTAGTTGGTTAAAATCTTAAGTGTATAAGTTTTGTAATAAATAATTCAGTTGCCCTTTGTTAATGCTATTGTGAAGCTATTCCCGACCAGATTGTCGTCCTTGCAGTTTTCCGTGTCTTCATACAGCCTCTGCATGGCGTATCACCCTTTACGTAGAAAGCGAGCAGCAATCAATAGGGAGAAACCAGTCTGAAAACGTTTGTCAATGTTTTGGAAATCTCTTTTTTCACGGCAGTATCATAGTATTAACATCTACGAACAGAAAAATGCTCCTTCAGCTAGTGCAAGTTATGCTATTAAAGATGTATTTGTCACTAGATCCAGTAATCCTTCAATTTTAAATAAAATCCTTCAGTACCAGACAGTCGTGTTTTTTGACTCGTTTCATAGTTTTCACTAACGTTTAACTAAATTGCCCGTGATTAGTAAATTTCCATTATTACTGAGTTTTCATTTCAGATACACGCTGCTAGACAACCTTGGTGAGTAATATATTTGCCTGCCCGTTGTGGCCTGCGGTCGAACAGGACACATACTCGCCTCGTTTCATGCTGAAAGCCAGTCGTATGATGGCATATTCAACAGCGGTACCGCATGTAGAATGCAGAACAAAGAAAGATATGACCATAACAAGTGTAAAAAAGAACGCTGTCTGGTAGTGTTACATCAAATATTAATGTCTGAAACAAACGGAAACCTTGCTAATATCACTTAGGACAAGGTTGAATATGTCCATATTGAGCATGAGGAGTTCGGCGAAAATCTAGGCTCGTCCCGATATATCTCCTGCTTTCACCTACTAATTAAACGCGTACACTAAATATTATATAAAGAAAGTCGGTATTTAGGAAAATGATGATGAGAATTTTATAGTGTAGTACAGATATAGACACGTTCTAAACGCTCATTAGTTACTGCACATGTTACACCCCAACCACATGTGCCATGCTAACGTTGTGCAATTCGACTCTAACGACAAGAACACATGACGATGTGTCCGTTTCGTCAAGCCTAACTATTAAGCTAGGAAGTGTAAGAAGCGGGAACTACCTCAATGAAGTTGATGATAACATTACGGGAACATGTGTCGCAATGCAAAACTACACAATTTGCTAGTTATTCGACAAGTGCGTCCTGTCGCTCGTCGAGTATTTGTCATAGAACTTCCAGCTGATATTTTTGCGCCCATCACTTACGGTCATCTGTACTGTTACTGTATAGCAGATTTAAAATTGCTTGGCTCCACAAATCTAGGATGAACTAGCAAAACTATGTTAGTACACAGACCTCACATCGAATATTTATCTGGTCATATTGGTGTTTTCTTCTACCTCTTGGTCTACAAAGGTTTGAATTCTCTTGTGAAATAGTTAATGATAAAAAGTAAATTGAATTGTGCCTCAAGGGCTTCGTATTCGACAAAAACTCCATTACTCCGGACGCTGTGAGCCGGTGCTTCGAAAAATTCGGAACATGATCAATTCGAAGGTGAGCCTCTGGTGATACCCGACCCATCAGCAGTCAGCTTTGATATATGCAGAACTAGCACACCTGCTCGTCTCTATCGTATTAATAAAACAAACAAATTAGACTAATCACTCTTGTATGTTTGAGCGAAGATCAAAAACAGCGATATGAAGACGTGCTTTCGCACTGAACGTATATCATCATCATCATCGCAAACGATTATGTCAGTTAGAAAATACAATTTGACAGGCGGAACACTCTTTAAAGGCATCTGCAGGTAGATGTAGGTTATCAATTGGTCAGTCGATTGAAGCCGATGTGCCCTATCAATACCTGGAGGGAACGATGAAGAAAACTTGGCCAAGACTATTGAACCAAGGTAAACCATCTGTATTGCGCAACACAAGGCTCGACTTCATTTTGCAAGAATCACCATGGCAGATACACAAAAGTTAGAGTTGGAGACCCTTGTCGTCTGCCACACTCGCTAAACTTTGCTGCTATAGATTAGCATTTTTTTTTTAAATTCTCAACGGCTTCATAAGAAAATTATTTAGTACTATGTAGAAATTGTCCTTTGAAATTTCAGGGACTTCCGTACTTCAGAGTTCTATAACAGCGGTAAATGGGTTCCTATCCAAATGGCGTCATATCATAATGATGCGTATGATTAAAAATACGAGCGAAGTTCCTGCTCCTTCGAAGAAAAGTTCGTGCTACTACACTGAACGACCTGAAATACAACGATATTTTTGATCATGATATTGTACTACTTATCTCGTAGTATTCGGCCTGGGATTAGGAAAAAGGATAGGTGGGCCTTTGTGTTTACAGCACTATATACATAATAGTATATATAGTAGCAATATGTATAAAAGACTTCCCTTTTATCAAAAAGCCAAGGTTGTGGTTACCCCTTCCATTACAATAGCATCGTCCAATTCACCAGGGTTATTACAATAGGTCAAAACTATTTTTAGCTTAGGTAACAACGTGCCTTTCGTTTCAGAATGAAATATTTAAGCTTTATAGCGTAGCCAGCACTTTCATAGAGTTTCTATCACAAATGCTAAAGATATTCGACTGTCCGTGATGGTACAATCGTGACGTATTCGCCTACTAAACATACAAAACACGTAAGGTTTCAGGCGTAACGCAATTATTTAGCGGGAGTACAAAACGTAAAACTAAAAAATGTTCATTTATTGTCCGTATTGCAAAAAGAGATTATACATAAAAGTAATAACTTTGAGGATATAACTCTTTTATAGACCACACATTAAGAATAAAACTGATCTATAGAGCCCTGTATTTGGCTCGCGTGCTCTGACTGGGTTAGTTGTAGCCTTTTACTAGTATCAGCAGTGTCTCTGTTCTCTTCACCAAAGGCATTGTCACAAGTATAAAAAGCAGCGACGGAAGCAAGAAGAGTAACTGGGAGACGGTACTTTACCTGGTCCTAATGTATTCGAATAGTTTTATTCCATAAGACGTTTTTTCCATTAAATTTGGATAAGTATAGAACATATTCAACGTGGATTTCACAAGAGATTGCACCAAGGAGTTGAGTGATGAAAGTGGGTATTTCTCGGTAACTAAATCCTAGTACAAATTCCCACAAAATTTAAGTTGGACGGTCAATTCGGATCTAGCGTCCAACCCGATAACAGGAATAGAAAGAACATAAGTTTAATAGATACCTTAAACTTTCACTAAGTAATTAGGCATTTTATGTAGTATATATAATAGGTACTGCAGTTAGAAGACGCCGGCTGACGTCCGATGCTACTTTGGCAGATATTGGGAGATGATGTCTGATTCGCAAGCAAAAATTTTCTTGTCTCAAGACATTTCTTTTCTCTAAAACAAGTCATCCAAGTGATAAAACTAGGCCATCGATTAAACGTTTCAACGTTAAAAGTTGATATTTAGTTATGTTGAGCGTGCTTACCAGTGTTTATTTTTATAAGAGACGTGACCTGCTTTCTCGACGCGGTTCTCTGGGTAATCGCAGAATCGGTAGATAGGCGAACTTTCTATGTCCTTGTCATTCAAATCATATACCAATAATAAATCAGTGAAAGGTAAAAGCATAGAGTCCCAGACCTCTAGAATTTAGCCTTGAATGTGAAGCCTGAAAATGACGGTCCTAAATGAATGCATCAAAGGTCATAAAGTTTTAAGGAAGTTGAATTTACGTTAAATAAACAATAATCCTAATGGCTTTTCAGGCTACTAGAGTTGGACTAACTAAATGCTTTGGACGGACATAATCCTTACAAAACTAGGGTTTTGTAAAGATGGAGCGTCGTTTTACTGATAAATGTATTGGGTTTGTTATGCAGGGCATACCAAACACCGAGCTCATAAACCGTGGTTCACATTTCGTAGGGCATTATTTCAACTGATTCAAAGGATGTATGATTTAATTGATGTATCCTATGATTTAATGTACGATTTAATGAAAGGAATCTTTGATTATATTATTCCTGAATCCAGACGCGTTGTTAAATTGTGTCTTTGCGCATATTTAAAAAATGATGTAGCTAGCGAAAGCTACGATTATTTAGAAAATAGTTATTTCTATTTTGTAGGGACGATATTTCCTCTACTTCTGAATTAATTAAGCTACACACTAGTTTTGCTATCTGCCAGCCGATCTACATTGCGTATATTTGTGTTTGGATTCAACACATATCAACGATATGAAGCAATCAGGACAGCCTATCTTCTTCTATCTAAAACGAGAGTAATTGGCGTGAAACGGATGATTCAGTTATTTTAAAGTCATACATAAAGAAAACTGAATCGCCCGTTCCTTCCGTCTGTTTCTCCGGAGTGTCGACGACGGACCCCCTTCAAACAGAGCCTACACGTCGCGTGTGGGTGTCTTGACGAGGAACGGGTACAGGACCGTTCGTAGCGATATATGGTTTCTCATAAGAGTGACAAAGTTTTATCTACTAACGTAATGGCCCTGCGAAGCCTTTCAAATTTTGTCAAAAAACAACCAACAGCTTCGCTATAAATTTCAGACGTGACCATTACAAGAAGCCGGCATTATCAAAATACCATTCTCTTGGTTTTCGGTTCGTACGGAACTCTTGAAGCGACCCTATAGTCGGACTGTGCACCAAATATAGAACGATAATCTGCTGACAATCTTATTACCTAACTTATTAGCTTTGAATCAGTCGATTCATGAAGAGGACATTCATTGAAACTATTAACGGCATAGAAAGACTGCTTACATGTGAACGAATCATAGAAAGTCACTACGATTCAATGACGGACAAATTCATTCACAAACATTGTGTTTTTTGAGTTCCATCTATTAACACTAGTAAAATAAATCGCTTGAGCGGCGATCGTAGAAAATATTGCAAGGGAAGCAAAAAAAAAAAAGCCCCAAATATTACAGTCTGTAATCTTTGTGTGTGGCAGCATTTCCGTGGATCGCACGTAGCATTAGATGTATTTACCATGCAAGGTATTTTTGCTTTGGTCCTAAAGCTTCAATGTTTGTGGTTCTTTGCCGTTGGTCGACTATTCAGCGAGATATTTTCAATATCACGAAATAAAAAATCAAAGTAGGAGGCCTATAATAAGCAAAAGTCATAACGTTTTCGTACCAGTTTAACGATATTACGTATTCTGCTAGCGCGGAGCATGTATCAACGAAACGAAATGAAAACTCCGGCGTTCTATGGCACCAGGATTATATGAGTTGGCGTGCGCAAAACATCGCTAGGGGGGGGGGGGGGATTGCACGCAGAGCGCTAACCAGCGCACGAAGCTGCATCAAAAACGGGTCTTTATTGCAAAGTGTATATCTCTTCTTTGCCGTAAAAAAAGAGATTTCTATTTTGAAACGAAGCGAACTTCTGA
This sequence comes from Varroa jacobsoni, assembly GCF_002532875.2. Lineage (NCBI taxonomy): Eukaryota > Metazoa > Arthropoda > Arachnida > Mesostigmata > Varroidae > Varroa > Varroa jacobsoni. Next base: position 349,605 of record NW_019213070.1, on the reverse strand, counting down.
CAGCTGTTGGATTGCTGCAATTGTCTCTGATCTGATGAGTTCACGTGCCCTGAATACTATTTAGTCCACATCATCGCTGCGTATCTGGTAACGTCGTACTTTATTAGTGCATACCAGGCCAACTGTCGTAGTGGCTTCGTTATTTTCGAAATATCTCGTCATCTGATTCCATCGTCTAATATATTACATATATGCACGTAAGCGGCAGTAAGACGGTCTGAGATCCTTCCCGGGTATGTTAGCCAACTTATTAGCTGCTAATGTGAAGCAATTTTCATAAGAAATTCCTACCACAAACATGTTACTTGTTTTGAGAACAGCAGACCTTAATAGTCTGCGAAGAAGACGTATGTAGTACGTATAAATACATGCAAATCGCAGGGAACGTGTCTCGTTTCTAATTGTTCAGCTTTAGTGGTAGTGGTAGTAACGCAAGGCAGACGAGGCATGAGTTTGGCTACCCCGCTTACATTCGACCTGTATTTTTTGTATTTATATCTGTTTTCCTTTAAGCAGAATAACAAATTTTCTTAGTAATTATCTAGTAAGAGGAACCTGTTCGGAAAAGAACCTATTGTTTACGGGGTGGCCTGGATGCATAGTTCCGTTGTGCTAAATTTACGAGACAACTATGCAGGGCACAACGGTATTTTGAAAATGGGGGACCAACCTTTATGCAGGCATTTTGACGCAGTTTTAATAAGTAACGGCATCTTATAAAATTCAGAAAAATTTGGCTTGCTATTACAGCAGGAAAAATTGGATAAGATCACTTGTAACGCAGCTGTAACGTAAAAAAGCTAACGCAGTAAAATTCGGCCGAATGGCGTACACCTAACCCTAGGTTACCATGGTTAGGTAAAATAGGCTAGCATTTTTTGTTCCGTATACGGAGTGACGAATAAGATACTGAAGATGTACGTCTTAAAATTAGCATTTAGTTCCCTTCAGAGACGTGGGTCATCCTACGGACGAGTTCAGATCCTTTTAAAAATCTGCTTCTTCAACGACAGTAGATAGCGAAGACTGGACGATAAGAATGAATAAATGTTTTTTTTTTTTGTAATACAAAATGCAGTTGCCTCGGGCCAACATATGTCTTGCGTTCGTACGCAGACATATGACTTATTTCTTCCCTGGATAGCAAAACGAGTTCAAGTTTTGGTTTTTCAAGCAACAATCACAATAATACGTAGAATAAGAAAACTTGACATATTTAATATAGAAAAAAATTAGGATCGATTAAAAATAAGTTGTATGAAACAATTGCAGCATAAAAAACCGATTAGAAATCTGTTAAAAACCAATTTCTCAATACTGATAGAACATTTTTTAGTTTAATTCAATACGAGTAATTTACTTCTATAAAATAGATCACAAAGAATATTACACAACATTTTGTATTGTTATATCATCATGTGTATTACATCGTGAGCAAACCTAGAAAGTTCAAAATTCATATGGTCGTTGGGCTGGTTAATATGCTAGGTCTAGCCAGATTGCATGACGTTATCGAAAAACGCCGCATCTGCTACGCTGTTCCATACGTTACATATAATAAGTTTCATTTTGTATAAGAAATTCGGGACGACGCATAGCTTATAATGAGAACCATGGACCGTCTAACTATGTACAACATGACGATCTGAGTGGTTCAGCGCTGGTCAGCGTGGTTTCAGACTCGTACAAGCTTACATCAATTTTCGCGAACCTGTTGTGAAACATTCGTTAAGAAGGGAACTAGGCAATAGATCCAGAGGTCGTTGTAGAATTCCAATGGACAAGGGCGTCCCATCAAGGAGACAAATTATCCAATTCGGTACCGTGCGGCGGAGTTTGAGAATGCTTAAGACACGCAGCTGTGAGCCCATTTAGCCGTTCTAAGTCTCCGAGAGGAACGTCCTCGCGCATGGTTTTCTTGCTGTAGGCAGCTGCTGAGGCTATCTTTTTTATATCTGATAAGCAGAGTGCGGTAGAATATTGAGCTTCTGATGACCGACATCGCGTCCACTATGTTTTCCCTGTTATGCGCGGCAAAAAATGTTTACCGTGTAGCGTAAAAGGTAGATAAATTATGGATAATTTTCTACGTAGGTAGGTCTCGATAGAGAGTGCGTCATGGGAAGCAGTCCACTCTCTCCTCCTGAATCTCGTCATTCAGATTCACGGTCATCCGGAAACAGCTGGTTCCATAAATGACTACGTTGCCGACGAGCGGGATTAGCTTTCCAAAGTTTGTCCTCGAACTCTCACCAATACATCCTTTAGCAGGGCCAAAAACAATAGACTGCTAGAATTATCTTTCCGCGCGAGGCCCTTTGTCTCAGGAAAAAAACAATTCTGCCACGCTCTCGTCTACCTAATTTTCCTAAACGATAGTCATTCGAAGCTTCAGATTTTTAGGAGAATCCTCCTCTGCCAAGGCGCCAAAAAATGATATTTTTTGGCGCCGAACCAAAGGACGCCTTGAGGTCTATGAACGCAATAAAGGTAAGTCAAATTTGTTTGGCCAGGACCTTTCTGATATTAAGTAGCACATCACTATCCTTAATAGATCTCGTCGAAACCCGCGCTGATCTTCCGGAATGACGCCAACAATTGCCAGAAATCAGTCGGTCCTTGGCGCGACCAAAGAAGCTAACAATTTATAGCACATACTCTTCTGTGGAATACGGTGCCGTAAGGCCAACAAGGTCGAATTCTCTTCCTTATAAGAAGGCAGAAAATTATAGCCTCTGACTAACTGGCGTATTTTTGAAGGCGCTCATTAGGCAGCGTCGTCCGACAAAAAGCTAGGATGATTATTTTCTTCAGGTACTCATTCCTTATCTAATCTAGAGCCGCTACTTCATTAGAGCGCAGCTTTAAGAGTGGTTTACGATGCCCGTCATTGTGAAGTAAACCTTAATGATGTCTCCTTCGGTAATAAGCTGCTCCCAGGCTGCTGACATTAGGGGAAAGCCTTTTGGCACTGAATGGTTCGATCAAAGCGTTTCAGAAAAGTGGCCGATAATGGTCAGTGAGCTGATTGGGCACAACATCAAGGTATGTTTGGAAGTCCACTTTTATATAGTCGATACTAGGTTTGACCTACTAGATCTATTCTTTTCCCGTCGAAATAATTCCGTTGTTAAAACGTATAAGTCTTCCTACACATAGCCTTCAGGTGGTCCGCAAGAGGCCATATTCCAAATCGTAACTCTGCATGAATAGTTCCTAAACATTTTGTAAAAAATGTTTAAAAGATAATAAGCGTGTCATACGACGTCGAGGCAAACAAAAACAGGTGCCTTACCGAGTCAATTACCGTTTTGTCTATGTAAAAAGGATCCTGCTTGCTTTTCTTAAACCTCTATTCTCCCTAATGTTTTATATTCTGCAATCCAGGGGGATTAAGTATCGGGATATATCAACTGCTTGCATGTACATCCTACTGCTATATTGTGTATTCGCAAGCCCATGTTTTGTTAAGTCATTCTGTGATTATTTGTTCTTTTTATACATAGGAGATAACGAATTAAATTGTTGGTTTTCGTTTCGTTTTGACCTCAACAAAACCTCTACTAAATAATACTTATTCAAGAAAATCACGTAGGATATTGTAAGGGTATACATTTTTCCAACTATGGATGTCTAAGATCAATTGATGTTAAGTAAAATATAGTTTTAAAAGGTTGTCCTGGGAATTGTCACAAAAATGTTCAGCGACTCGTAGCTTTAAGGGCAAAAGCGTTTGAGACACAAGCTAAGAAAGATTTTAACGTGTTAAAAGCGTTTTAATAGTTTTCTTAGGAGAAAAAAAGTTTTCTTCTTTTCTTCATTTGTCTTTGCCAGTGTATGCGACAGTATTTTTTGAGGTTTTTGTACACTTGCCACCTTCGTGTTTCATCATAACTTTAGCTTTTTTTTTTTCTAATTTTTTAGGTTGTCCTACCTAAGACAATTGACTACACATGTTATTGATATGTTATCTACGGTGTTTCCTTTTTTATCGTAATTAATAACTGCGAAAATTCAAACGTTGCCTGCGATAAAAATCTTACCTCGCATCTTTATCGTTGTTAGACGCGTGACAGTAAACAAGGTCTTTTCTAAGGAATCAACTTTATTCTGGCGTTACTCTGATAGAGATTTTTGTGAGGGATCAGCGGACAGCTTCCCAATGCCAGATATGTGCCATTTTGGCATCTCTATTGCATGAAGGAAACGCCCACTACGCATAGCGGTATTTTTGTTTGTCTGCAATCTTTACTTATCCTGTTGTCACGATGCAGCGAAATAACCGAGTGGCTGCTGAATCGTTTCCGATGCAATGCTATACAAGAACCATCCTTCCGACTCGGGTAAGGCTTGTTCCTAAGCCGAAAGCTTTCCGACGACAGGGGTCCGATATTATCCGAAGGAAAGGGACTTCAATGGCACCCTCTCCTAGTGTCGGGTGAAACGTCGTTGCTTTCGATGCTTTCATGAGGGAGGGATTCATACTTCATCACATACTCTTCGGACGACGTCGGGAACTTTGCCCTCTCCAAAACTGCGATACTATCTTATCGATAACAACTTCAGGTTTAGGAATCTTATGTTACTAAATGATTTTGATAGGATGAACCTGGCTTATTAGGCCGGCGAGAGAACGTGCACAAAACTTCAGAACTTTCGGTTCTCGCCAAACAGCGTATGCAATTGTACTGCGATTCTTCCTCAACGTACACATTGTGAATGCGTTTAATAAACAAAAAATAATACAGAGAGCAAAAGCAAAAAGTGAGACAAAATCCAACTTATTAAAGTTTATGACCGGTGAATTGAGTTTAAACGGTATAGTGTTCATTTATCGAAGATGGTAATGCAAAGATGCGAGTGTTTAAGCAACGATTTGTGCATCAATGTACGGATTGCTGATGAAACTGTGCACGCGGCTCGTGTACTTCTAGACTCTACTAGAGATCTCATAAAAGGCTTTCTAGTCTACGCAAGCTGGTCCACACAATCGAATCGTCTGTGAAACTTCTCATCTAATGTGCAATTGTGGTGCATATTGAACCTAGATGTCTGCTTTGGGCACCGCTACTTATACCGAAACGCATCCTGGAATAAACTAGAAAATACAGCGCGTCCTAATTCTGGTTTGAATCAAATTCGCAATGAACAACACAGCGGTGAGTTGCAATGGCCGCGTAGAGGAAAACGTATTATTTTTTTTTTATTAAATTAAGAAATTCTTCAGTGATTTTCTATATCATGGTAGCAACTAAATAGTTGTCACCTAATGTAAACGAAAAAGGCCTTGATAATAAGAAGATTCGATAGTAAGTGCTTGCTTTTGCCGTAGCGGGTCGCCTTGTCTCTGTTGGTCAATAAAGGCTGCCAAGATAGACGCTAACATCGCAGCAGGCTAGATACCCGTTTAGTACTAAGGAAACATGTAGTTTTACATTAATCGTCAAATGAACTAGTATTTTATCCGGTAGCTGGGGCAATATGTTGATTTTTTACAGAACTGCATCGACTAAAGGGAGCTTCTAGCTAATTTTATTTAAGACGTGGTGCAGATTGATTTTTCTCATATAGACGCATAACAGAGGTCTGAAGATATTTTGTCCTGTGTAGCCCATGTACAAATTAAGAGAGAGATCTTACACCGTGGGAGTAGCTAAAGATAATTCACTTGATGATGATCAACTTTTACAGGTCCATGTTTGCGATATCTGCAGGAACAATCAATCTAGCGTCTTTTGAAGAGACTATCGATGGAGCCCATTTGTCAAGAGTTGTGTTTCTATGAGTATTGGAAATTGGGCAAGTAGCTATGTATAGATATTTTTCGATGAACGTTTTAGTTCGCACTCAGTCTATCATTATGTGTGCCCGCTTCTTTGATCTGTCCCGATTATTTCAAGGGAGATTTAATCACGAACGTCGTCGATAGAAAAGTAGTGGCGGTTTTTCAAATGTTTCCGCTTTTCTTCGCCCTTTTCATTATGCTAATTGCCTTTCTTTGCACATCGGTCCAAAGCGCTTTCTTTTTTTTTTTTTTTTTTTTCTTTCATATTTTATTGCTATTTATTATATATACACTTTATTGCTATATGGCCGAAAGGATTTCATCTCGAGTTCTTGCTCTAAAAATAGATGAAACTAGCGTAATGTTCTATGAGTACTCTTATCCTAGCGGCGATCACTGTGTCTTGTGAACTGTCAAAGCAATATTGGCTATACTGACTAAACACGGTGCAGTTTCATGATTAAGTTAAATCAGTGGTCTTCGTCCCATGCAAATTGAAGTATATATCCGAATATGTTTAAATGTATTTTATTTCTACGCCTTTGACAATTTGATTTAGTATAATGGTACCACTTCTATTACTCATAGTTATTTTCGAAAAAAACATAATATATATTTTTCCTTTTACCTTCTCTGTGTATGTGTGCTTGTGCACGCCATTTTTCCTATAAGCATATTGGACCTTCACTGTACAGTTAAACGGTTTTTCAATATCTGTTAAGTTTTCTTCTGTGATATTTGCCAAAGCAGTCTAAAATATTTGCACATGAAGACCCTGTAGCTAGGAGGGGTACTGCTATGGGTTTGCTGAGCAGAACACTGAAATCTTAAACCTGAAAAATGTACTTTTAACCCTAGGTAGCCGTCCGTGGGCGATGAGAGTCTCGGATGGTAAATGCTCAAACTCGTTAATTGGTTAAAAAGTTATCTGAAAATATCGGATTATCGCCAGACATCTTCAATGTAGAAAAGTTTGAAAGAAATTAGAAGCCCAGATGTGTCGTCAACTGTGTAAAGCAAACATTGAAACGCAGCTTCTCATTGATCCCCAACTTCTCGCCGAACATCGAGCCACAATAAGAATTTTTTTACGCAAAATTGTTATAATCGGTAACAAGTGCCGCCTCTGCGTCAACCTGAAGCGGCTAAAAAAATTGATAGTTTCAAAGTAAGGCCAAATCTCCATAAGAAAAGCCCGCCGAAGACATGTTTTTATTTCTGTATGTTTAGTAATGCATGGATTAAATAGACCGAATAAATAAAACTATCCTTCAATTTCTACAGCAATGTCAGACGCGCATCGCAAAGGTCGACAAAGCGGGTCTCCAACATCAAATCTGAAAATTTCTAACAAGAAAGGCTAAAAATGTATCAATTCGTAACTTTCTTCAAATTCGAATGGCATGCCGTGGCTTTTCGAATTGAGAAGGCGTCTCCCGTTAAAAGACAAAAAATATCTAGCTTGCTTGAGCCAAAAATAGGCTTTGTTAACCCTGTCTTCGATCATTAAGTTATCTGCATGTATTCATCTAACTATGGCGATTATTGCAACTAGACCACGTTCTTAATATTTCTTCCTTTAGTCCAACGGAGCATAAGGTGCTATTTTTGGACATTTTTCCATCTGTTCTGCATGGCAGAACTGAAAGGTCTTCTTCTTGTTGGGAACACCCCCTGGTGATAATCTTACCTTCGAAAAATAACCACATTCGTGACGGAAGCATAGTAGCCTGCGTACGGTTAGCTCAGGATAGCAGGATAGAATGGTGTTTGGACAAGCTGGACCTCGTGTATAGGAACCATATAAGCTACCCAGTCTTTCACAGGAGAAATACAACAAACATATCTAAATCATATTAATAATATATAACATAATAATTTTCTTGTGTATATAGTTCTTTTCTTCTTCGTTAAGGTTGCTCTGCCTTCCGTCTCGATAATAGTATGCCAATGTCTCTAGGAACTATGCCGCAACAATTTATAACAATAGCACATAAACCGTGCGTGTTATTTGTCTACCTGTTCCAGTTGTCGAAATTGCGAGACTTGAGTGGAACGTCTTTTCGGTATAGCATCAAAAACCTGCCTCACTAAAAGAAATAAGCAGGACTTAATAAGTGTTTTTTTTTGTCGAATAAACAGCATGCAATTTACTTTCTCTAGCACTGATCATTTCTGCTAGTCTAGTGTTTCTTTTTGCTGATAATAACTTTAGCAACGCTAAAATTTGAATCAGCGTGGCTGTTTGTTTATTCAGCATGTACGAACAAATTCAAAGGGATGCGTGTTAACTGCTCAGACTACCATTCCTAAAAATGTTGTGAGTCAGTTAATTGGCGCAATTAAGTTCATGCACTTAATTTACGGAACTTCAGTGGCAGTGTGATGATGATTTTTCATACAATGATATTATAGCGATTATCCAAAACTAATATAATAAATTATATTTGTTTTTAAGAAATGAAATAATTAATAATAAAATAATAATCCTTCTCTTGTATCATAAGTGTCACTTATGCTCGAATCTATAAACCAAGCTACCACACGCTCGTAGCTTTACAGATTTTCTCGTATAGTTCGAAGTAACACAATTGGTTCTGATCCGAGGTGCCGCGTCAACTGTTTCGCTACCGAGGCAATCAATGCACGCAAAACAGTTTCCGTCGATTGTCCACTTGTCTACAATAAAATGTAATACATAAGGATAAATGAACATGTTGCAGGTCGATTTGTTTTAACATCAGCGTTTAGAATAACGTGGAAAACAATCGTTAAGTAGCCGTTTTACCTCATTTTCAGTCGTGGCAAAGCTGTCATCATGTTATAGATGGTAGCGTTTAGAGATTCTGAACGCCGTGTTGGCAGTGAAATTTTTATGTTATTATGAGTAATAAACAAGTGCAGTAAATAACGCGACTCGACAGTACGGGCGTGTCGCAGTAACAAACGATTCGAGAATCGCTCCCGTATTTGCGTTTCTCCTCTAGAAGGCGTACCATTTTTCTATGTCTATGCCATTTGTTGGCTGAGTTTTCATCCTTCGATCATCGATGAATCATCGATGAATTCTACGGTGTCATTGGTGGTGCTTGAAGTGAACTGTTACATAGCGATAACGCTATCGGCACATGTCAGACTGTTCAATTATCTACACGATAAGTGCCGACTCGCTGCTTTTCGAAATGAATAACTGCGGAGGGTCTCATGCTTTTAGAAAGCTCCTAATCGAACTGGAACCAGAGCTTACATTGTGAGATGACAAGCATTCAATACAATTTGTATCCATTTTGTTCCCATCTTCCTCTACTAGCAGGACGATGTGAAATTAAATATATGGCCAAACAGGCCAAATCGAGCACATATTGCTATAAGCTCATCGTATCATCACCATCCCCTTAATGACTATATCCAGGAGGAGTTTTCCAAGCGAGTTCCACGTGGTCCTGCAGCAGGTCTGCTCGTTCGTTCGTAAAGGAATTTAGGAAATTATTGAGCTCAACCCAACACAGTCTTACAGGATATGGGAACACTTCCTGTGGTCTTACCAAAAGCCGTTCTCTAAAGAAGACTGCGCGCAACTTGTGCGGGCAGTCGATACCGCTAATGCGATATATGGTTAGAATTTTTATGCTACGTCCTATCATGGACAATCCGTACAATTCGTACGAGCTTTTCCTCACATAATAATTTCATGAAAGGATCGACGCAGCGTATCTCCCAACAGCGTATTCGGCTACGAATTCTAGCAAATATGAACGAGTTTTGTAAACTTATAAAGCTTCAACACGAAGGCGCTGGTTTGAAACAATGACTTCCAGATTCCGGCACCTAGTAAGGTCTATAAATAGATCTCTAAGTGCATTGAGTTCACAGTTCAGAGTTCAATTTAGTTGCTGTTTTCAGATATGTTCGAAAGTAATTTATTCCAATCCTATGTTGCGCTTTGATTTTGTGCAGGACGACCGTCTGATTGAGAGATCAATGGGTCTCCGAGTGTAGAACATGGTGTGTTTGTAGCTTAATTATTTGCAGAATTTGTTTCAATTATTTTCATCTCATAGACTTCTTGGACAGGTGTGACACGGACGCATATGGTCTACATCCTAACGTAGCACGAAGCTTACATTATATCCGCCTGGTAGGCTTGTTTCCTATGCTACTAAAAGTTTCATTCTAATTCCAGTCGAGTGTTTTTCTTGCCTTTCTCCGCTGAGGGATTTTGTTAGCTAGTTTCTGTTTGCCGAGTCAGTATTCCATTTCACGCTAATGCCCGTCCCGCCGGCCTCTGAAACTTTGTCTTCGTGTATGTGTAACCTTGCACCAGCAGTTGTGTTTGCGTTGCTGGTATGTAGTCCTGCTAGACCCCTATTCAAACCTTGCATGTTGCTTACATCATATTGAACTTTCATAACGTTCTGACGCAATCAGCTACGCCGCCAGAAATACTTTCTTGACTTATAAAGCTCAAGCATATTGATCGAGTGCCAGTAAGTCAGCTACGCTTTAGAAGATCTGCAAAGCTCACAACACATCGTGCGGGATCAGCGAACGAGAGCATTTGCTATTTAGCTGTGCTGTTCGATAACCACTAGTGACTTTCTTCTAGAAGAGGTTGATGCCATGTTTATGCCAGGTATTTCAACTTGACGTTTCCAACAGTGGTAGTAGATAGCAGTGTGTTTTACACGTGTACAAGATGTTACGGCTCATTTGTATATTGTATCAGCTCCATATAACGTATCTGCTAGAGATGGCCTTTTCAGTTGTCGAAATAGTGAGTGGTTCGCTATTCATCGAGCACATATGTCGTGGTTTAGGATTTAACTGGCTTCACTGTTAGTCGGGCCTTCCGGCCTATTACCTGTATGCTCATAAAAAAAAAAAGACAATAATGCAATAAAGTTAAGTCTGTTCGGATTAGATAATGTCTCCATTGTAGAGCTTTAGACGGTTGTCCAACGTGCTTTCCCAAGGTGGACAGCTAGGAAACGCGTTTTTCTATTTATGCTCCTAGTCAATTGTCGGATCAGTAGGCTTCACGTTGAAACGTTATACGGGTACCACTGCGATGAGATCTGCGTAAATATGCATACGTGATGCACGATATCTCAATTGATTATTTATACTATCTTTCCCATTAACCAATTTTTTCGAATGGCACAAAGCCCAGATATGTATCTATTACACTGTATATATTACTACCTACCAAAATAAAAATAGTTTGATTCGTTGCGCTATCAGACAGAGGTGTCAAACGAATAGGACAGAGCTCAGCATTTGAATCAAAATACACTGAATTGAAAAAAAAAAAATGGGAAAAAAAATGAAAAATATACTATGAACAAGACGAGCAATGTTCACAAGTAATTCTCTTGCTGTTTGTATATTTGATCATGTCAGTTGTCCGTTTGTCCGTTACGTAGTCAGTAGAGTCGATCTATTTTGTAGAGTTCAGCTGACGGTGTTTGTCTCTAGGCAGCTTTGCCTGGTGGCGTTGACACATTCGGCCTGCCCTTATCTAGCACAGAATACGAATGAGACTTTTTTTTTTTTACCTCTATTTGTTCTCCTGACAATTTTGATATGCTTCACACATGAATAGGACTGGAAAAAGCACAATCCGCCCCTTTTGATGGTGGTCATTACCGAAATGATCGCCAAAAGTGCCTCGGTCGAGGGCACACTTCGATCATGTCCAGGAGAATGCTATAGGAAGATGAATATCTAATTACAGTTCCTTATAATTTACATTGCAGTGTGACAGATGCGTGTTTTATTCAAGCGGAGGACAAAAGCGGCTCCTATTTAGCCACATCCGTCCTGGGCATAACGGCCATAGTTAACGGATGGGATAAAGTAAAAAATTAGCTAGAAACTGAGTGAGAAATTATTTGCGTTGGTCGCGTGCGAACCCTATCTCAATTGATTTGTTTGAACGATTGAAGGTCCAAGAATTTCTTAACCAAATTTTCATATTGTCTGTTTTTTTCGTAGCCGAGCATTAAGAGAATGTGCCATTCACTGAGTTAGGTTTGGGTTTAGATTCGTGTGTTTGGATTTATATTAATTTTTTTCAAAGTCAATAAAAATATATGAGGAAAAATATCAACGAGACACGTCGCGAAGGTTGACACGCTCAATGAAAGCGTATTCATCTATTTCGTTAATCATTTATCGTGCAAAGCAAGTGGTACCTTATCGGAGCAACGTAATGGTTCAACTTACACATTTTTACTAGTTATTTTAGATTCAATCCACACTCGAAAGGGTCAAGTTCTGTATCATCTTAGTAGAGAATCGGACAGCCGATGGATCAGGCCTACCTTCACTCGTTGCGTGAAGGTGTTCAGCCGCAGTGGTACACTTATTTCTAGTTTGGCAATTGGCGACTAATTTACGCAAGTTTCGTCTACTCCTACGTCGAGCAGACATCGTTAAACTGCAAAGGGCTACCTAAATATGATTATCTTGTAGTAAGTATCCTGTCGGTTTTTTTCGAATAATTTAGATTCGAGCCAATGTCCCCGCCCCCTCATCCCCATACCTGCCTTGGCTATTCTTGACTTGAAATCAAGTTGATTTTTGATCGAGTTAAAGTAGGTTAAAGGGCTAAATTCGATTTGTACATAAATATAGGATATGAGCATCTAAACATATCGTAATCTCTTCCGGCTCAATGAATGGTCCACGCATGCGCATCGTTTTATCGAATGTACTATCAATTTTTGAGAGAAAAAAATTAACAGTCAGACGTTAAAATCTACCCAGACTTCCATATATCCTTTCAACATCAAAGTAAGGCACTAACATACTGTATTTTTACGCTGTCCGACTGTGAAATTAGTTTCGAATGTGTGTGCCTAAAACTATGGCTCTCAAAACATTCGGTACAAACTAGCAACCTTTTTGAACTACGGTCACTCTCAGATCAGAGAAACGGGTCAACACCATTGAGATTGAGGATTACGTGGAGTGCACGTTTGCACGGCTTGCGTATACAGAAAAAACAACTCAAGTACTATATTTATCTCACTGAACTCAATAGACGTGACGGGAAGCATGTAGGAGAGTACTGAAGATACCATTTCGAACAGAAGAGTCATTCTCAGACACGCGTTACTTCAAGGCAATCGGCAAAAGCTCACTGCATACCTTTATGTATATATTTCTTTTAAATAATATAGCATTGAGGAAGTTCAAACTTTTTGCTCAGTTCATTAATAGGATTGTGTTCAATGCATGTCGACCATGAGAAGCTAGATGGGGCTATAAATCAGCTCATACAATCCGCTGCTCTTCCCAGCAGCTGATACAGGTGCAATGAACAATAGAAGAGCCTTGAGACATCTATGCATATATCATTTTAGTGCCTCTTTTATGAACATTTAGGTATATTTATCCTTATCAGTTGATCAGCGATCAATCGAAGCAAATGGATGAGTAACGGGAGTGCGAATGTATGTTTTTGATTTTAAGTGTGACACCTTTTTTGAAGCGGAATCAGCTATACGAATCGGATTCAAAAATGCCTGAATAAATTAAAAAAGGTCTCTGATTTTTTTTTTTTCACTTTTAAAATGCGCCCCAAAGTGGGAATGTTGTATATCATAAATGTAGCAGAGTGATTCCATAGAGCTGCTGGTCTTGGCGGGCTAAGAGCCCTTCTGGCCCGTGATATTCTCACAGTTGGCTACACTCACTTGTTTATGCTCCTGAAACGGTTAGCACGGGCGTACAAGACTTAAACTAAACAAACCCACGTTGGGGCCTTTTTATGCTATCAGTCAAAAAATGATTATAGCGCAATTGGCGGCAAAAACGAATTTATGGCCTCGACAAAGCAAACGGGAAGAGTAACTGCAGCCCTTAAACTTCACTCTATTTTGGTAATTTTACGTCTTTTTGATTACGTGAATTGTAATTTCCCGTGATCGATCATTGATGTTATACATGGTCCGTCAACCCTCTCGTGCGCGGCATCTACAAAGCAAAATTCTATTTATTTTTACAGACAACCTTTTCAATCATTCGGCAAATATACCATAAAGTACAACTGACAACGCTACACAGCATCCTTTTACCACGTATATCTACGTACAGCATAGACATAGTGCCAGTATAACAATTGTCGACATTTGCAGGAATAAGCAAACGTTTAATTGAGCCGATTAAACATGAAAAGCGTAACTTAGATATTTGCAATCTGTAACATCGAATGAAGTTTCTGTACAGCTTGATGAACGGTTGTCGCTGCCCTTGTAATCAGCAGAAGGAAAGCCTACATGGTCGCAAATAAACTGAAATCACGAAATCCTACGAAAAGCAAGTTCACTTTATTACAGTCGATCGTAGTTGACCTCGCCAATAGATATAGCATATATATATATATATATATATAGTTTGCATTTTTAACAAGGTTGTTGGAGTTCTTCTCATGAACGTTTTGTGCCACTAAATATGCGGTCCAATATTACGTGTTCGACGTTAGTGATATCTGTAAAACTATAGAAACTGTTAAATTTACTTTGGAATAAAAATGCATCTGGCCTATATTGGTGAATAGTAAATGTATGCTTTTCAAAAATTTGTTTCCTCTTTCAATATTATTTTCAGATTATTTTTTACCTCCATCAGATGGCCAGTGGCAACTATAAAAAGACAACTAAACCATTTGAATAATTTAACTAAAAATAATATAAAGTTCGATCATTTATCGAAATCGCAAAAATAAGGGGTTAATGAAGAGTGCAACATCCTTCGCGTGTTTAGGTTTTGCTGGGCCGCCGAAAACCTGGGGTAATGCATTGCTCGTGGCACGATTCACCGATGACTAATCGCATAGTGAAGTAACGATCCGAAAGATCTCTCTCTAGGTTGCTCCTTATTGACCTTCGGCTGTAGACCAAGCTACCAATTCGTGTTCTCAGGCCCGGATATTATCGTTGAGCACTGCAGCTTTTGGAGGAATGTAGTTTATGATTCTGTGTGAAGAGCGGCATGCTAGTAAGGAGCGGCACGAGTCTGTGGGCTGCTGCCTTAGATCGTTCGAGATAAAGTAAACTTTATATGCAGCCAAGGGCACGCCCTCTAAGCCGAATAGACGTAGGCCTCTAGACGCAGTGGCGCGACGAATTGTTGATTACAAGCTCTATTTTCAATGTCTTCTAGGAAATTTTCTCTGTGTACGATAAAAAGTTGTGGCATTTCGCGAAATTAACACTCTGGAGTACGTGACCTTGTTTATGTCGGACAGACACGAACACGAATAGAACAACTATTGTAAGCTGCGGTCCATTTCCAGTCTGAGCCTTATCACTTCGATCTTAGCAGCCTTAGATTGACCTTCAAGCCGAGCTCGGTGACAGCTGGATGCAGTCTATGGGGAACTAGTTGAATCCTGAACAGCCAGCTCTTCCAAATAGAAAATTTCAGTCAGAAAGCTCCTGCGTTCTCAAATCTTTTTAGCTGGATCTTTAAAAAGACTAGACAAACGCAAAGGGTTTCGTATTATTGTCCTGTACTACCGTTGTCATTTGAAAGGACAAAGGTAACTCTTATAGGTTCTCTTTGATAGTTACTTTATTATTTGATAGTATCTCCATTAAGAGACTAAGCGCATTTGGTGGAACTTCCTCCAGAGTAAAAATATTTTGTACTGCATCTACAGGCGTGTCGCTGGACGCGACTTTGAAATTTGCAGATACTACGTATACGAAATATCGGCATGGCTTCGGGCTTTTTTGGTATTACCAATGAGGATTCTGCAGATGGTGACCGCTTTCTGAAAGTGTTAACGAGTTTGGTACAATAGTAAAAGAAATCATCACGTATTAATTAAGTTCCGCCCAATTATTGCGTTTTACTGGGTATTTAGTTGATATGTGTCTGGTGTTAACTAGGTAGTAATGTAAAATTCGCTTCCCTCAGACAAGGTTTGTGAAACTGTCTTCATGTTAACCTAATAAGATCGCCTCAGAAAAGGTCGCCGAGCGATTAAATAATACGCCCTTTCAACGAGCCCTTATTTAATCAATAAATATGTTCAGTTTAAAATGCTTGCCGTATATTAGATGTAGTTCTGCATTCAAATGAAAGTCAGCTTTCTTTTTCAAATTAGTTGTTCGTAGGATTATATTAACGTTCGAGTAGCAACGACCTTGTTCAATTACACGTAATCCCTACAAGTTCCGCCAGACTCAACAACGGCACCCTGCCTGAGTATCCGCCTCCAACGTGTGTAAGGAATCTTTCAGATTCGTCGACTCGATTGGCTGATGCGACAAAACTCGACAAGGACAAGCCTTTAGTGTTTGCCCCCGTCTTCTATAGACAACCATTGAAAGATAATTTGAAGGTGAACTAAAAGACCTTGCGCTGATAGAGCTACAGTTCTTGCGAAGTGTGTAACTAAGCCTACGTAATAATGCGACATCTCCTAGAACTATTATGTAAAGCAAGACATGCACCTCAGTTTCCCTAGGGTCCCATCAACAGAGTAGTGAACGGTTATGTAATCGCGAAAATTCACGTCTTTAATACACGAAGTTGCACTGTTAAACGATAAGGTAAACGAGAGTAAACTGTAGCACCCACCCGGATTCCAAATTATTAATTAGATCTGGTCACAGTTATTTAGTATTAGATTGTTTAGGGGATCGAATTAAATCAAAAAAACCTACCCTACTAATATATCCTAACTAATATGGACTCTAACTGGGAGGCTTTCTTCGTAGGAGAAGATGCCGCTAAAAATGTAGTCATCCTTAGGAAAGCCCATTGAAAAGGAGGGGAAAACGGATGTATCGTGCAGTCGTATGAATATATTATTCGTGCACGAAGTTTAGAAACTGCTGCTTTTATGCATGGAGTCAAAAAGCTTTATGTCTACCTATAGCGCATGATCTGCGCTTAATTCGATGATTTTTCGGCAAGCCATGCGTGCAACTCCGGACGATAAGATAATGATGGTCTTATAATTGTCAATGATGAACTGTAACAACATTCCCTTGGCGAATTGTTTTGCCGACTCTCGTAGTAAACGGTTGCCATAATAGAGACAGAGTCGCGCAATCATATGGTGTCGGGCCATAGCAAGAGAGGTTAAATAGTGAAGGTCAGACGTCGGAACACATTGTTTCCTGTACCTGCCACAGCTTTATGGCGAAAAAATTTTCTTATATCATAGACTCAGTTTATTCTTTGAAGCGATTGATGCCGATTATATTAGCAAATAAAAAAAATGCAAAAGAAGGAAAAAGAACGCAATTGTACTTACTATTGTTGTCCTTCAAGTTCTCTTGACGGCTGGCAGACGTTTCGGCAAATGTCAACAAACATCTTTTTGTAGGCCTTGTTGTATTCACATGATGAGCGTGTCCTATGGTTAAACGTTGAACAAAAAATCTCTGGGAAACAGCTGTAATCGGACAATGATGTTAGCACGAAGACAAATAAGAACGGGAAGAGGGTGACGTCCGATAGGCGCCGAATGGAAAGAAATCACCCTTTAGGAGGTAATGCATTCTTACCATATTTCACCTAATAGATCATTAGAGAAAAAAAGGTAACGGCTTTTATCGTTACACGCACTGAATTTGTATCGGTGCTTATATAGAAACGTCGGTCAGACTTAAAAAATGCGGAAAATTTAATCACTTACAAGATGAAATTTTATTTCGCAACCGGTTTAAGAAAGATTCCTTTATACTTGCATATCTACAAAGGGACTAGTTATGATTTTGCTTTAAAAGAGCGAAGCTTCTATAGTAATAAAGATTGTTTTCTATTTTAAATTAGTTTCCTCGGTTGAGATTACAAAACGAGATGTACTTTTTGAAACATTCGTCAGTAATCGTAGCTGGCCTTATATAATGTGGAGGTAGGATGATGTCAATGATTTTTGGCTTTCTATAATCATCAACGAAACGGCTGATTGTCATCGTTGACAAAGAAGTTAGCTGTCGATAGAGTACTTTACTCATTGTATTTTATTATCGGAATGATATAACTGTTACAGACAGTAGGGCATGTATTTCCTTTCTGACCTTTCACGAAAGTAACTTAATTTGGATCAGATGTGCTGCTAACTCAAAGCTTGACTCTGGAATTAAAGGTCACATTATAAACAAGCTCGGAAATTGACTAGAAGGTAGATATCTGCTACAAGTCGCTTCATATATCCGCATCCGCTGCGAGGTAATGAACCAGATTCTCGATCCCCACTCGGATTTAACGAGCGGATTTAAACTGTCCTATAAATTCCAATACAATATAATGCTATTAGTTTGAGTTCGATCTAAGTGCAAGGATGAGACATCTTCTGAGTAGTTCGCGTGGCTGTATTAGACGCGAGCTGCATACCCGTACGACATTCAAACAGACTTGCTTCTAATGATGAAAGCCTTCAATGACGGGCCCACGCCATCACGAAGTCCACAATAGACAGCGATTAGTAAACAAACTGGAATTCATTGTCAGCTAACGGGGAAATTGGGTTCGCGCATCTTTTGAATTGCAAAGCTCTAGAATGTTTCCATACAAGAATAAAATGCGACACAATTGGATTGTAAAGTTAATTATGTTTAGAATTTATGTCCGACATCAACTTACCCATACAGTACATTGGTTGACTACAACGTAGAACATAAAGTGATCGTTTTCACTAGGAAAGTTCTACCGTTATCGCTAGGACGCTTCTTCCAGGAATAGCGATATAATAGGGACGCTGTATTGTTGATAGATGCTTCGCAGGCAATTTGTACATTGCTACTGAAACTATAGGCTATATACACTGACCTCTAGCCAGATGGAAAGATACATTGCGAACTCGACTAGAACACTTGAAGAGATCAATTCAGCTGTTTCAAAAACCATAAACGATAAAAATTAAGGTAACGGCCTGAAAAATAAAATTATATACAAAAAGTAGACGGCGACAAAAGTCGACACCTCGCGGCGTTCATGACAAAAGCGTTTAACGAATAACAGCAGTTACCTTGAATAATATAATATAATAAAAACGGTTCGCTTTAATATTTCTGAAGCAGAGAAATTTGTCAGCAAGCCATTTAAAGATAGATAGGTTATTTTTTCTTTCAAAAACGACTATTGTGCTACGTCTGTTCTAGATTCATAGTTATGAATGATTTAATAAAAACCGGCACCCTGTCTGTTATTGTCATAATTATAAAAATGATCATAACTAGATCATTGCAGCTGTTAAGCGATCGACGATATTCTTCATAATGTATTCGTTACGTAATCGACAGTCATCATTATAGTTGACTTGTAGTTCACTTCAAATTTGAAATCCACTACCGCTAATGAAGTAATGGACAAGGCTGATATCACTGTTATCGAAGGATTAGGCCTGTCTGCAATTCCCTCATCTTCAATTTCTCAAATACGACCTGCTTTGAACAAACCCGCAAATGTTTTTTTGATATTGACCTACCCCTTATCAAACATTCCATCATAAAACCTTTAATACTTCCAGTTAATCGATGTATAGTTTTGTACTTCTGCTATTTTTACGCCTAAGAGTGGCCATGTAGCTAGCGTTAATCGTTCCATGATTATCGATTGTTAAAAACTGCAACGTAAAAAAGAAGCTTCTGACTTCTCCGGTTATTTCCTTTTCTGTTGTTTTTATCTAAACAAAATTTTTACACGGTATCCAGTGCTTGTCATGTCAGACGGACTGAGAAGATATAATATCATTCACTTGTATAATCATCGCACGCCTAGGCTGGTTGTCCAATGCTAAACATGTGTTTCGTCACTCCTACACTATGTGAGGCTAACCAATAGAGACGGTGGAAAACAGAGCCAATTAAATAGCGGGCAAGCCAAATGTTCTTGAGGTTAGGTCGCCCCTAACCAGCTAACGTAGTTGAATTATTTAAACGTTGTTTAAACGCCATATTATTTAAACGCCAAATATCAAGCTGATCTTCCAATATATAGCCGGAGCAATAATAAGTTACTTATAAAACAGACACAATGCGCAGTCATATGTGAGTTACAGTTATAATAGACTCGACTACATCTCTAGGGAATATTAAATTCGTCTGATCTCTGATCATGAATTTATGACATGTGCATGTGTATCTGCGCCTAGGACGGAGGGACTGAGGGCATTCTGTTCCGCTCGCGCAAACGAGCATAGCAGAACCCTCGCACCCTATACTGACAATGTGCATTATTTACTAGATGTACGTTACAACATCGGCAATTGCAATATCGATAATAAAATCAGCTTATAGCAGCTTACTAAGACAACAAGTTTCTAGTTCGCCAACTCGGCTCTACAGTCTTCCGTATCAAAACCTACACGTACGTTATTATGCAAATCTTCAGCTCCGACACATAGGAGTTTGTCAATCGGAACTTTACTTCATCATCATAGCTCAAACATTTAGAATAAGGAGATTCTGTCAAAACGATAAACGGATACAGTCTTCCTGTGTGGATATCTCGGAATTGAAGGCTTGTTGGTGATTGGCATACCTGGCATTTTTTTTTGCTATACTTGTAAAAAGATTCTTCTATCGCTAATGGTAGAACAGTTAGTTAGATTTTGTACCCCAAACTCTGTTGTTAACATTTAAATGAGATTCCCCAATTTTTATCGTTCGCTTTATTCATCGATAAGAACGAACAGGTGGGAACCTGTGAAGGGGAGGGAGAGGGGAGTAGGGGTCGAGCCGATAAACTGCTTCGAGAAAGTTGGCAAGCTTTTACGTCTTTACAAATTACTACGCACAATATGGCACAGCGCAAGTAGATCGGTATATAAATGTCAAACGGGAAACGTGTTCTCAAATTGCTAGCGAAATTTTTCGAGTGCACTGACAGTAAACGTTTCAATTACTAAAGCTGCAACGCTTCAGATGAAAACCCCAGTTCTAATTCAAACATGTTTGACGGAACCAGCAATCGACCGAGGGATGCATACTTCAGCCGAACGTATACTAAGAGCCTCCACGAACGTCCCTGAACAACATCGAACAAAGAAGCGACTTTGAAACGCGGCAAGGGTGTTCCATTGGGTTACTAAAAGCGCAGATTTAGCCGACAAGAGAAATCAAACTTTCAGCCCTTCCAGAGCAATTGTGGATCGAAGCCCATGTGTTCAGGTTTTCCCATGTTAGCCTCTTATGAAAAAAAAAAAACGAAGCACAGTCTCTTAAGACTATACGAAAACTAAGCACATGCTAATGTCTTTCGAGGATCATACAAGATTACTGCCTGTGAAGAGTATGGTAACATTGTTTAACTGCTTCTATTTACCTAAAGCTTGGCGATGCATTTAGTTAGTAGAAGCTTAATCTATCTTATGTATTTAGATGGCCACGCTGCTTCGAGCAGACCCTTTATTCGTTCAATGAGAGTTATGGTCTGTCAGTGGAAATCGACAAGAGTAGCTGTGTACTAAAAAACAGCCGGCGCGAAAATTGATTAGCAAATTTATATCTAGAAAAAGGTCAACTTTATCGAAAGTACGTTTTCAAATTCGCTAGTAAGTTGTAGGGTTCGTGTTGGAAGATAAATCATTGAAAGCATTAACTAGTAACGCAGTGTGCCGTGGCTGATGGTTTGTTAGCCCTGCTGATTTGCATTTTTGTGTCTTTTTGACAAATCTTAGAAGTAATTGTTAGGTCTATTCATTCAGCTTCCAACTATTAAACTATACGGAATATGTACTGATGCGCGTCGATTTACATTTTTAGACAGAACAAACACTTTAGTGTGAAGGACATGTTTTAAGTAGAAGGCGCATCATTACATTATAAATCTCCGGCAGTCTTTACTAATCAACTGAAAAAGTTACTAAATTCAGACAACACCTCTGTGGCTGTCTGCACGCTTTTCAACATCTTTTTATTGAAATATGGTGTTTTCAATTGCAGTTGACACAATTTATTGTCGAATCAATCTATAGCAAACTACTAGTGCAACACTACTTAACGGACTAAACTAACGTTTCACCCGATAAAAAAATTAAGCTATGGTTTCTTCATTTCGAAATCAGGCCATTGTCGCCTGCAACTGCACTCATTGGCAGGAAGACCTATGTTGAAGCTGCAAACCAAATCACTGTAACCAAGAAAGATCAGCAGAGGAAACGAAACTTCCTTCTAAAGATCCAGAGACTCTACACGATATCAGCCGCTGTATCTATATATTCAAATGCAACATCCTTTAAAGTGACGTTGGCTTTCAAAGAGCCTTTACTACTGATCGTGATCACAACTTAACATTTAATCTATCAAATGCTATTTCTCTCAGCAGATAAAATCAATGTCATCAAACACGCTGACTTAAGGAGCTGGCGAATTAAATCGGTAAAAATTGCGTAAATGTCATCTGTCAGTGAGAGCTTTCCTTGCGCGCCAAACGTCTTCATTGGACTAGTTAGTTCTCTACTAGCCTAGAATATATGCTATACTAACAGAAGTAGTAGTAAATGTCGGAGAATAACTTACAACACTCTCTAGGCAACATGCATGTTAGGCCAATGCCAGGACGATGGCCAATTCACCCGCGATTAGCACATACTGAATTGCAAGAAACGGCAGAGAAAAATAGCAGCAGGCATCGACACTCAAGCGCCAGCAAATGAACTGTTTGGGGTCCCGGGAGCATACGAGGTAAAAATAAAATTGCCTACGTCAAATCTAATCCGGGCGAGTATTCTTAGCTAAATCAAGAATGAAGCTGGACACCGTATTCATGTCTGGCCGAATGTCTGAGCTTATCAGACGATGTACAGCATTCTCTGTGTGTTCTGTATACGCTCTCGCTTCTGATATGGACTCTGCGCGACTCTAAACGATGGTGCTACGTATTGTAGTGATACGTCATCTTGAGCAAAAAATGATCAGAAAAAACGTGCTACTAGACACGAATGGGAATGATATGTATACGATGGGGGGACGCTACGTGGTCATTTCGAACGACGCTCTTCAGAAGCTCTTTTTACCATACATAAATCATCGATGATAAGCCCTTTATTCTATTTTTACACCTGCTCGCCTCCGATCTTTAATTTTCGTGTCAATCCACGGATAACGGTAGCAATTCCATGTTGCTCTGTCTGCCTAGATGAACCCCTGAGGTATAGCACTCTATTGCGTTTATTGCTTTGTCTGTCAGGGTCCTCGCGGCTGCTCACAGGGGATATTCCATCTATCATAAGGCCAAATGGACTGTCCTGCTGACTGTGCGCACAGTTATAGTTGCGGTAAAACGGCGTAATAGTCAACTGAAGTTCTTAGTTTTTCAGGCTATTTATTTGCTTTGAACATTTTTGGCTATTTCCGATCATAAGTTCCATATATACGTCATATATATATATATATATATTCCGGTATATACATCATTAAACTAGTATTATTCGTCAGTTAAAATGTATGCTATGAGATGTATACTACGTGTATAGTCTGATCCATTGCAATCTGAAGCTATCAGTTACCAACGATCTCATCGACTAATGAAATGGATACACCTTGCAGTAACAAAGCTATACATGAGCCTATGTCAAAGCGCCGAATTCTGTGATTCTTAATCATTATGGACAACAGGCTTATTTTCCCTTCAAGCATACGATATTTAGGTGCCCAGTTAAGCGTTTTACGTGACTTGTTATACGCGACGCCGTCCTTTAGTTACATTGTATCCAAACGCAGATCGGTGAGAGTCCAGTGCTCTTAATACACGTCGAGATTTTACTTAGATCAGCAAATACGCCTTGTAAATACGATATGCCCCGTTAGCAGGACGCTTTTTTCTCCTAATAAAATGGTCGAAGTACAAAGCAACTCAATAAAACAATTCAATCCCGTTTATTGTGCTTGGCACAACCCTTTTCAACCAGCAGTCAATAAGTCTCTTATCCTATTTCGCTATTGTGCTTATTTGCTTTTGTGCTTTCTTCTTTGATGTTGTAAATTAAATCTTTTAGTGGCAGGGTAGGAGCTGGTAAAATCCCATTGAACGCTGTTCTCTCCCCATGGTGACAAAATCATATCAGATAAAAAAAATTGCAGAAAGACACGAGGTGACGTCGGTTATGCAATACTTACAGCGACCCGTTCACGCTGAAAGGCGAACGCCAATTTTTCCAAGTTTTTTTCCCATGACGTTTGTTAGGAAAGGACGCTTTCCCTATATGGAGAATATTCTACATTTTCCTTCAAATAAATCTGCAAATATCAACAAGGTGTAGCTGATTGGTAAGCCTTTATAACATAGTTGCCCCCATATCAGTATTTAATATGATGAAAAACGTACTATCCTGGCAGTGTATCGCGTGTCACTAGACAACATATAAA
This sequence comes from Varroa jacobsoni, assembly GCF_002532875.2. NCBI lineage: Eukaryota > Metazoa > Arthropoda > Arachnida > Mesostigmata > Varroidae > Varroa > Varroa jacobsoni. The sequence continues at coordinate 325,485 of NW_019213070.1, read as the reverse complement.
ATAAAATTCCAACATGACCTAGAAGTGACACATTCCGAGGGTTCTTCTACACTGAAACGGCATCGAGAAGACTGTCTACTTCATCTGTCTCTCGTTTTCTAGTCAAATTCAATTCTGAAGTAGTGAAGATTCGAAATTATTTTCTTCCTGTGCTGTTTCCATCTTCGGATGACTAATTCGAAGAATATTAGAAATATGCTATTAACTTAAAGCCCAATAGAAGATCTATTGAAAGCGTTCCTCAAAAGTGGCTAACTTAGACGTTGCAGAATCGCTAAAAAAGATTCTTATCTTTATACGACAAAGATAATCAAATCGATGTATTCGAACTAGAACATGATTCAACCCCATTTTAGTTGAAACTTTATCGGCTGCTTGTCGTGTTAGACCATAGTTCAATTTCAATCAATCGTGTTATTGCTGTTGTCATCAATACTGACCACACCTACAAGTGCCAACCTCGACAAGTTACTAGCGCATCGTTTATAAATTATGCCTTGGCTTTAGGGAAAATATTTGCTGCTACATCTTTTAATGATGTATGAAGGACAAATCCATATTTATAAACCGTGTCTTTATAAAAACTATATATTTTCATCATTACTTAATATACGAGAAAGAGCTATTGTAACGTTTACTAAAGCGATTTCTTTTCCTACGTAAAGGTCTAACGTCGGCATTGACTAATCGTTTATTGTTGTTCATTACAGGATGATATGGCGGCAAGCGACATCCGGACGCTGGCCGGTCCCAGCGGGGAAGCTGTAGCAGGTGGAGCCACAAGCCTGATTCGCGAGTCATGGACTATTGATACCCTCAAGATCTTTAACACCTACTATATGGCTGTAGCTATTTATGCCGGATTGTTGGGCAATCTTCTATCGTTTCTTACCTTCACATCGACACACCTTCGCGCCCGAACTTCTAGTTATTATATGAGCGCGCTGGCCGCGTCAGATTTCGGCTACCTCTTTGTGCTGTCGTTCAACTGGCTTGCAGCACACGGGTTTAACGTAAGTTCGTTGGACGTGCAATGCGTATTTACCTTTCTCTATGTATTCCTTACCGTAAAAAGTTCTTTATTTGGTAGATATGTATGGTCAGAGATTCTAAACATCTTATTGAGTTAATTGCGTGTTGGGTCTTACCTGCTTTCAGCCCCAGGGGCAAACCGAACCCATGTCGACCTTGTTGTGGTAAATATGGCGTTACTATTTGTAGTATCCAGAGCACCAAACGAAGCATCAGTAGTATGCGAAGCACTGGCAGTTACGAGATAGAAAAATCCCTACGAGATGTCCTCGATTAGAACTCTCAACATCGTATCAAACGGCAGTGTTGAAGCAATTCTGTACCCCATAATTTCGATACGCGTTTACTAGCGAAAGCTTCTGTACCTAAGGTCTCAATGGGTTGATCTTTGCCGAAAAAGCATGCGACAAACCGGAAATTAAGCTCAGTTTGGTTAGGAAGCTGCCCTTTTCTAAGCATAGAGATACGCGCCGATTTTAAAACCCGCCTGTTTGGTGTCAAATACACTACATTAGGTTCTACTTCTCTATATACAAACGAAGCTCTAGTAAGACCCCTATTTGTTACGAGACTGAAACTCAACAGTAAGCCTTACGTACCTACACACATCAGCGAGATTATGATTTGACTTTTCGCATTAACATGTCCTCTTGGTCAAATAGACCGGGTACGGGCGAGGTTTAATCCGATCGAGGCATGGCGTTTGCTTGTGCCGTGTTTGACAACGGCTACATGTTGACATCCGGTCATTACGTTGCCTGTCAGATAAAAGCGCGAGCATTCTGTCACCCGCAACTAAACCTAGCACGTAATTTGGGCCTAGGTGATGTCACTTCTCCTGCTAGCTCTCGGACGCTTCTTCGGTTGGTTCACTTATTTCTGAAAGCAGATGCAGATGTAACTCTGCCACCATTCTATTTAACATGTCTGTCGATGTGAAGAATGAGAAATTAGCCGCCTGGCGTTAAGCGTCACCTTAAAGATTTTATATAAGTTTATCGGTATCGAATTATGTCTTTACTAATTCTGAAGTAAGCGTCTTTTTTTACGATTATTGCCATGCTTCAAAACATTATGAATTTAGTGTATTGCATTAAGTTTCAATGAAAACTCATTTAGACAAAAATACCAGGTAGCGGCGGTATTAAAAACCGAACTTATTGAGCCTCATAATCCATTCCTACTGTATCAGTCAAGCATCTATGTACTTTACTTGTTTTTATGCCCTCTACACGCACAATTATCCGTCGAAGGCCGATACTTTAGAGCTTGTGCGAACCTCTAAAGCTCCAGTCACCGCATCGTGTGTTATATGAAAATTGTTACATAAGGAAATAAGCTTATTACTAGCAGTTCATGATGTTTATTATACCTTTAATTATATTGTACTTATTTTGTCCTGAGAATACATTATATCATTCTTAGGCGTAGTAAGTTATTTCTCTATGCCAAACTGAACAATCTGAAATCTTGACACTATCTGAGAAATTAAGAAAACTAGTTTTCAATACAAACATCTTAAAAAAATTAATTTTATTTTACTTAAAGCACAAGGACATCTATCGAATACGTCACAGGGTCAAAAGCAAGATATAATGCAATATGGCGTTTATTTCAATCGTACGTAAATGTGAATGACAGCAAAGCAAAGAACAATTTCCAAAATACACAGAGCTCATATTGAAGCCAAATATGATCATCTAGATATTACTTATTTTACTACAGATAACTATTTAAAGTATTGCTCCGGCCAACTTTTACCTTGCTTTGTCTTTTTTCTGGAAATCCATTCATCCAAAAGCCACTGATATGCCCCATTTATTTGAAACAACGAAACTTTACCATGAGGCAAATCATTGTGTATGGTAAAAAGAAGCAATCAATTGCATGTTAACATAACGATTCATAAACGGAAGCACACGTTTATCAGCTTCCTATAATATTACATATATACCTACATGCATTACAGAGAGAGGTATATTAGGCGATATGCGGAGAAACAAACATCTTTTATTTGAGACACCCGAAACTCCTTCATGGCTGACTCAGGCTGCTCCCTTTTACGATGGCCTTCGCTAGGGCTACGTAATATCGTTTGAAGGGTCTACTAAGCTAAAAAGATCACTCTGAACAACCAGAAGGGACCAAGTAGAAGAATAAGGTAAAACCATATTCAACAGTTTTTTTATGGCTAGAAAAGGACACTCGGATATCTATTCAAGTTTTTAAAACAATTTATTGCGCCTGTGGCATAATGAACGATAAAAGATGATTGTTCTTTTTTTCTCAAGGGTGTTGGCACGTATACGAAGTACGATGTACTCAGAGAATAAGCGTACTTTTAAACTCGGTTGCTTTGTCTGAGGTATCGCTTAATGGCAGTATCAGACATAAAATATTTATTTATTGATCAGCCTAGAAGTATATAATTCATCGATAGACATTTACTTCTGCAACTGTTAGCCACCTACTTAAGCGTTTACTTAACTCAAATGTTTATGCAGAAGCCGATATTCTAACAAAAAATAGAGTAGGCTTTTTACGAAAGACAGCCCACATATTTTTGAACTTCAATATAGTCCAACTGGACAGTGCAAATAAAAGAGATCTCTTGTCTGCAATAACTGTACCCTTTGGGTGATACTATATGCCGCTGTTGCTCTTAATTAACGGTGTGTTTCTGTTTGTTAATAAAGTAGATACACTGACGATACACAACGAGATACACTGAAAATGATAAAGATATGTTTGATTTCCAACGTCACAGTTGATGAAAAGGTCTCAAGTTCAGCAAAAAAACATTTTCTAGACAAGGTCATCGAAAAGCGTGATACCAGGGCTAGAAAAGTGGCCAGCCTTTTGAAGGAAACAACTGTTTTTGATGTGGAAGTGGCCGTTGTAAGAGATGAAAATGACTTGTTTCAAGCAGTTTTAAGTGAGTCGAATAAATGGGTGGTATCTCCATACTTATGGATCTAATATATTCATGTTTAACCATCTATCAGCATAAAGTTGTAAACGATTTCCGAGCAGGCCTTTAGGTGTACGATCAGTTCTCTATACTGTAATATAATAGAAAGATACATATACCGATGATTCACCAAGCATGCTGGTCCTCCATTGAAACTTCACCGGTATTGTTTTGTGCAAACCCTTTCACACAGAATAAACCTCTTCTCCGTGCACATTATGAAGTTTTTAAGCATGTCCGGCTATTTCTAGCTGTTACGCCTAAAGGATCATCAGTGCGATGAAAATACATTGATAACGTTGTGCATTATCTTGCGGTTTCTAGGCTGGTACTACGCAACGCAACAGAGAAAAGTATGCCACTTGTCAGAATCGATTTGGCCTGCAGTTTTGTGTTTGACGGTGTGTCCTGAAGGCCGCTCGGCATTCCTGCATGGTACTAATTAGACGGGATTTCTTCTACCTTATACCGCTGGTGCACTAAGGTAGACAATATTCGCCAATCTACTGTAATATGTCTCTCGATAGATGTTAATCTACTTATTCATACACGAGTACGTACAGAGGCACGCTTTGTGTGGGATACTCTAAATGCAAGTACTGAGTCTGCTAACTTAGCGTTCAGCACGCGTTGAGCATAACACATGCTGCCTACCTAGCAGACAAGCAAGCAAATGGATTTCGAGCGCGGCACAAACAAAGACCACCTCATGGCGAAGACAATACGTATCACAGAATATATTAGCGACCCATTAAAAGAAGCGGATTGACTAAGAGCAGAGTGGGTTCGTGCTACCTCGGGCTGAATTCTGCCAAGCCGACTCAAAAAAATGCGAGAACATGAAATCGCTGACGCATGGAAAGGCAGGAAACAATAGTCCGAATAGTCTAGCCAGCGCTAGAAATATAAATGCAAAAGCTAGGGATATAGCATATAATTTTGTGGCGGAAAATCAGGACCTAGACGGTAAATTACAAAGGTCGTATACCAGACAGAAAAGGTAGCACTTTCACTCGGACATACATTCTTCGATTCTAAAGCGATTTCTAGGTTGATATTGCGGGGAGACAACAGAAAAATATACACGGTGTGCGTATTAGTTAAGCCTAGCGCTCTACTTGATGGTTTTTCTAAATGCCTCATTGCTGCTCGAATAAAACGTTGCTTAGGTCCTCCGACCTCCATCTTGCATTGCTGATGTATCTGGCATGTACAAATAATGAAAGTCGGCTTTCTTTTAAAAGCCAGCAGATAACTAAAATAAGTTTCCTACTTACCGGGTGTTTTCATGACCGCGGATACTACTTGTGGTTAACTTGCGTTAGACTTAACTAACACGTTTACGCTCGTACAATTATTATGACATGGCCATAAGTCGCATTTCCTATTGAAAGTTATCAAATGTATTGCCGATATAGGTTTTATTGAGTTTATTATATAAAATTGCCAGCTACAGCGTCAACAGGTCCTTTGCCATAAAATGGCTTAACTAGTGTTGATGGCTAGATCGTGCATATTTTTAATCAAAGATGTGTGCAGGTTAAAAATAACGAGAGTAACCTATTGATAACTGGATGATGACTGAATACAGTACACATATATTCGTCTGCATATATTTCTATAATGTAAATATGCAGCACGCATTGCATGTTGTCATTACTGCAAGTTCGAGCAGACGAAACTCGACTGCTGACGACTGGCTATTAAGCGGCCGGCTATATACGTATACCGACCGCCGGCCGAAACTGAAAATCTATTCGTTGTAACTATGCGTCCGTTTTATTCGACGATGTTACTAGGCAGGGTGCTTTCATAGCTTACATACATCACGAGGAACAAAGACGCCTTTCTCGGCGTGTTTAGGAGACACATTAAATCTATGCCTATCCTCGGTAAAGGACACGTCGGCTTGAAATAGGCCCACCTATACAATGAGATCCCTTAACAGTGATGCACTTCACAGTTTCGGCTAATCGTCCCACGCATTTGACCCTACCCTTAAATGGCGGCACGGAAATTTTCCTTCAGTTTGTCCACTATGCTTTGCTTTTTAGGTGTCCTCATAAAAAAAAAAGTTGAACAGGGTCGTGCCACATGATCTAAAAGGCCATAGCCCGCCTGAAGCTTGGCTGCTTATTGAGTTAGTTCTTTAATAATGCAACTACTCTATTACTTACTTGAAGGAGTGAAGGGGAACGGGTTGAGATGTAAGAAAGCATCCATCTCCTGGTGGCGAACAAAGTTCATGGTCTTCTCGGAAAAGAAAAGCCTAGGGATATCTTCGTACCACATGCCACATCGGACTGTGTTTCTTTTCAGAAACGTAAATCCCTTTTCTAGATAGCCCTCGATCTACGACAATCCATGGATGACGGACAAATGTATGTACTCAAGTAGAATCTTTAATGAATAAGTTTATGATGAAAAAAAAGATTAGTGGAAATACGTTTAGTTGCTTTTTATTTTGGAGTTGATCCTAATCAGATGATCGTCCCTGTATAGAAATATTAAAGCATACTCACCGACAGGAAGTAGCGCTTTAGAGCCGCTCACATTGTGCTTTCGGATCACTGATGTTTATATTATTGTCAACCCTGTTATAATTTTACTCGTTTCAACTTGGCCAGCCTTATCAGGGCGGGTGCCTTCATTTTGCGGGCACCAGTCGGCTCTCATTCATTAAATCAATTGCAACGATTCTCGATAGACCTGAGGACAATTTCTACCATGACGCGAATCGACAATTACCTGACGTGATTAATATTTGTATTTTTGGCGATGCTCTTGACATTTCCAGGCCATTGGTTATTGCCGTCTGCCAACATCTATCACAGTCATATATATATATATATATATATACATATATATATAGACACTTAATCTGTGGAAAATACGGGGAACCTATACAGTGTCTGATCTGGCTTCCGTCCCTTAGGCAATGATTAATTTACATTACCATGCGTACGACGGGTGGTTATGTCTGCCTTTAAACAGCTTAAATCTGTGAAAGCCCTCACCCGTATTTTTTGCTGGCCCCCAGGGTCACGTGCCTACCGCCATCCATCCGGCGGTTATCTGCCTCGAATGCAAAGCCTTCATTGCGAAATTGGACTTTTACGAGTCCTACAGTATGATGCAGTTTACGCTATACCAAAGTCACGGTCTATGGGAGACCTTAGAACTAACCGGTAAGTACCCAATGTCGGGCAAACTGCGTCTGCGCATTGTGACCTATAGACAATTTATTTAAACATCTAAATTCACACCTTTCATTCCATATACCTTAACCCATAAACTATAGCATGCTTTCTTACTTATAATTCACAGTGAATCCCAACGAACATTGGAAAGCCAAGTATTCCCTTCTTGGGGCGCACTGCCATGTAAGCTTCTGCATATTAACTCGTCTAACATATCTAAATCGGCACACTTAGATATTTTTTTGCAACTAAATTCACTAAAAAAACTAGGATTCAGATTAGCCTTAAGGAGGCATAATGCTGTGGTACAAAAACACACAAAATTATATTCACTCGCATAGAGGTGAATTAAGTTGGAATAGAATTTAAGCAATTTCACTCTGCTCAATTGTCTGGTTGAATTACGGTATAAGTTATTACAGCATACAAAATAATAAGCGTCTTCTTTCCCTGAAACCATCAGATTTTTTCTCTATGTGCGCTTATCTATTGCTCATGCGTACTACGATTAGGTTTAGCTAGTTCCGCCTCACATCTCGAGATAAATGAATCGAATAACTTTTTTTAGCACAAGTTTATTTACTGTTAGCAACCTTAGAAACCTTAGCGAACTATGCATACAAATAGCGTTGCAAACTAAGGGCTATCTTAAACAATTGCTTATAGCATTAAGTACAATGCAAGAGGGGGCATTAGAGGTACGCTCATAGCCCATGGGTAAAACTTGAGTTTCTGAGGAACTTTTGCCGTTCGCGCTGCTCGTGATTTTTAGAGAACGCTACCTGCCTATTGCAATTGGTCGAGGAAGGGAGTAAGCCACAGTTGCGATAAATATGTAAGACACTGAGCCAACTAAGACCTCAGGCGAACCACAAAATCGTATTTCCGGGCATCATGCGTCACGTCAATAGGTACTTAGGCGAAAACTGCTCAGAAGTTAACACGACGTTTAAGAAGGGGCGGAAACGGAACTTTGTATGTTTTTATCATAAAGGTATATGGAATATCGCGCACTTTTCGCGGCCAGCCTTCTCAACACTACTTCCACCTAAAATTACCAGCTCAACTGACAAGCACAGCAGATGTCCAGCAGCTTTTTTTATGTGGAGGTTAGCCTGATCTTTAAAACAAAACCCCTAAGGAATTTTTTTCGATAGGCACAAGATCCGGGATTGAGTGGAGGATCTCCACAATTGACCCTGCTACATGCAATTTACCACAGGCCAATTGTAATGAAGCAAAACTCTCATTACTTTATGAGATCGGTAAGTTCATAGTACGAAAAGATCTAGTTACGGAATTGTTTATAGATAAATAAACAGTAGCGTTCACAGGATACATGCCTATGTAAGGTTGCATGTTGGGCAGGCCAAGTTTCTATTGTAACGGGCTCAGTGTAGAAGAAGCACATGAGAACGAAGAACATTCTCACAGCCCTGTAGCGTTTCAACTTATGTAGAGACGGATTCTACGGTGGATAGCATCATAAGCTCTTTCAGGATTTGACGACGCTACCAGAGAGCGAAAATTGAGTTCCAGGCACCCTAAGATAAGCCGTACACATTTTTCTAAGGTCTATTTAAGACTAACCCTGGTTTATGCACTATATGTAGAATTATGTATGAGGCAGGTATCACACATAGAGGAAAAGAGACGATATTGAAGAAAAAGAAATTAAAACTCAGGGACTCGCAGTTATTTCGGCAGGCTTTTGTAAGTTTGTAGGCTCAAACGTTGGTAAGATTTTATAGCGCATAATGCTATCGCTTAAAGCGGTTGTTTAGAATAATGCTTACTTAGAACGGTCACAACCTAGGATATAAAATCAGTTTGTTTATCATGCCGTAATACTCAAGATGATTCGCGTTTTTTGCGAAGGTTTATTTGGTTCAATGATTATCAGGCGTTGAAAGCACGCGTCGTGCGTCATGAAGGGCATACGATCGCCTCCTATGATCACTGCTAGGCGCAAATTTTCATAACATTCATTCAGCCCTGAAACCATCTATCTGGCAAACGACAAATTTATGACGCAATTAAGATTGTTCCTGTTCTCTTGAATCAGTTGGTCGCTTTCGCAATCCGCAGAAGTTCAATCGGTTAAAACTCTACAAAATGAGCTGCTGCTTAGTGAGTTTGCAGAATAGATAATGTTTAGAAAATTTAGTTTTCAGCCTTTGTCATCAAAGGGGCTTGCCTTCAGAAGTTCTAGTTGTCCTGTGTCCCGTACCTGATATTGTGCATTCGTAGAAAAGTAGTGCTTTCCCGACATGACCTATGCGTATTGTATGTATATAATTAGGGAACGATAATGTAGCGGAAAAACTTCGGCGGCCGTTTTTCGATGGTTTTAAAACTATTATCAAATAGAGTACAGTTCGGCATGAAAAAAATAGGCGCACAGGATCAATGAGAATAACACATTATAGAGACTATCAGGTGATGCCGTTCGAGGACCAAGTCAATATCCAACAATTACTACAGTAACACGAACGAATGCTTCAGATAATAAAATGATGAAGCAGACACATTGAAGAACGGTCCAACCATGAAGGTCACGATAATGGATCTAGACAGGACTACAGGCCGTTATTCAATACTAAAATAAAAGAAAATTTCGCGTTAAACGCATGCGATGCTCAATGGAACGCAACTGTCGTACGTAAATCCCAAATGAGGATGTGAATCGATCGGGATATTTAACTGTATGTGCATCACTAATGATGAAAATTAAGATAATTTAATTAAGTGAGTGCAACACAGGCCAAAATTTGGATGGAAAAATCGGGATGCAAAACTTTTAGAGAGCCTGCGAAAAATTGCAAAAAACAAACACTTATGTGTTCATAGGATAAAACTCTCATTTGGAAATTAATTGCGACGAATTTGTTCTACGAATTTCTTAGCATTTAATAAATGTCCAGTGAATTTTTATTTATGAATTTAATTTTATTTGTGTGCAAAGGTTTTCTAGGTTGCGCGCGGAACACAATGTTAGCTTGACGCTGCTTCCAAGCTTCATCTAGAAGACACAAGCCGACTACCTGAGATCGCCAATTAAGATGCTCCGATGACATGATCCGCTCCGAGATTATTACTATGTAATTATCACTCTTAGATTCCCGAAGCTCCAAGTGAAGCTATTATGTTGTTTAACATAAACATTTTTAAGCGTCTACCGGTGAGATTCGTTCTTACATCGTAAACTACTCGATGGCGGACCTTTTTTCGCACCGTCCGCTGAGAAAGCTATCTGTGACACTCACGAGCTGCTGATAGTATCAAAAATCAGACTTTATCGATTTAATATTACAGTGATGACGCAGCGCCCTCAGCGGCGTCATCAGGCGTGCTACTGCTGCCACTGCCGCAAAAGATGCCGCAGGTGTTGCTGAGAGTCATTTATTTGACACAGCCGGATTTACGTGCAGAAAGAACACAGACGTCGCCTTCTTGTGAATCATGCCCGTTGATTGTCATTAATCCTAGGATTCACTTAACGAAATTCGCAGAGCCCCAGTTCTCATTAGGGACGCTTAAATGCGGGTAACTATTGAGGGTTCTCGATTAAACGTAAGCTAGTCCTTTGCGAAAATATCAGCGAAGGTCGAACGTCTACATTCAGACCCCTTGCTCTGCACAGGACTTGAAGGTTGCGAAGATCTTTCAATCAAAGTAGTTACAGCCTTTGTGGGTTCAATCACTGAAGACATGAACGTCTGCTATAAAAAGTCTGGGAAAACACATATCGGAACGGATTGTGAAGTCGTGTAATCTACTGCTTGATCATTTACATTTTTTAGGAAAACTTAGAATTCGATATAGACATAAGTGACATACGAACTTATATATATTTATAACAGAAGTTCGAAATTTTGCTGTGGAAACGCATTTAGATGTTAACACTCAAATTTTACGTTCGCGTTGGTAGCGCAATGATAAGCGCCAGCCCGGCGGCAAATAGTCCTCGTATAGAAAAACCGCAACTTCCCTTGAACTTGAACATTGTTGGTTAGATAATTTAATTGTAGATATCGTGTAAAACCACCAGTTTAAAATTTGTGATGTTTAATTTTAAAATAAATAGGGCTTATCATGGCGCTGGAAATATATTCACGTCTAAAAATTACCTTAGGCGTCATATCGTGATCAGCTCTTACATCATAGTAAACTATCCTAAAATAATTCAATAGTTATTTAGCATTAATTATTATTGTGCCAATACATTGGTGAAAGCTTCTGAAGTTCTAACAAGCGGCTCTATTTGTTCGCTTCTGTATTGAACACGTTTCCAAAGTACATTTTTAATGGGCAATATTATATTTAGGTGTACATACCGTTCTTTGAAATAATTTGTTCAAATCTACAAAGTATTGTTTGTTTATATTAATCCATGCCCATTTCAGATTTATCTCAACCCGGGCGCCTGTGAAATTGCGTTTTTTCTCTCAGGAGTATTTGCCTCATTGTCTGTTTGGCTGACAGTTGGCTTCACAGCTGAACGGTGAGTTTAAAAAGACCTTCGTTTGAGCAACGTCATACCGGGTATGTAAAAAACATGCATCCGAAAGTTTCTCTCGATTCTCTAAGGCAGTCTTAAATAGAAACAGATCATCATCAATAGCACCATTAGCTAGCGCAGATTTGAATATTTGCTAGATCTGCTCGTTTAGTGGAGGCTTACCATCCGTCTTACAGCTGCTGTGACGGGGTTTCTTTTCAGGGCGACGCATCCTCTAATGTAGCGACACGATGTTTTGAGTGCAACAGGCTGGCTGTTAACGATATTTCAGGCCCGTCTTATTAGTACGCACAAAGTTGCTAATTTTCTACTAGTAGAGTTTGGGCATCAGAGTCGATAGCGGATTATAGCTTGCCCGAAACTGTGTTTTCGCCTTGGATTCATACTATTCGTTGTTGTATAAAAATGAGAACTCCACCCCTTTTCTTAGCTTTGACCGGAAATCTCTGAGAGTCGGAAGACAGAAGGGCCTTTTTGAACCCTCTCCTAAAGGGTTTTCGCCACGTATGCAACAGCGAAGCCCAGCTTGAATATCGATGGACTGAAAAAATTAAAAACATGGTACAAGTAGTAACTGAAGAAGCGTTAAAACAGGGTTTAGAGTATACTTCGACTCGAAACATGTGCATAGTAGTGAAAATTAGAGCTATAATAAATTCTATCTTTCTCGTTACAGCTAATTATACATTAATCAAAATGACATCTTAGCCTATGATTGAAGGCACACATGAATCGTACGTCTCTCACCATATATTTTAACCCCCCTTGACCGTCTAGTAATATAAAAGTAAAAGAAACGAGCCTGAAACTGAGAGTTTCGTAAATAAATAAAGAGTATACATAGGCTCATATTAGCAATGTTTCAAATATGCCTCGTTACGTTAACAGAATTCACCTTCCAAATACATTTGCTCACTGTTGGCACTCAGCCAGAAGTCACTTCTTACAAGGAGGAATTTCTTACATGGACATAACAGCTTGTTCCATTTTGCACAATAAGAAGTTGTCGGTTCAGGTTCGATGCGTATGGGCATGTGGGGAGCCATATCCCAATCAAGCCATAACCCAAATTCCGCATACTACAAGGTCAGTCTACTCGATTTGATTTCACTCATTCGCCGGCAGCCGAAAAACCCGCATTGAAAGTAAACTGGTTTCTAATAGGTGTGAATACACACTGTCGGAGTACCTATGTACGACTTTCCCAAGCGAACGTACGCTAAAACAGCGGTGAACACTATTAGAAGGAGTTCTTGCCAATTACGACAGTAACGAGCGGACCTGCTAAACGGATCAGGTGTTTCAGTAACGGTAATGTATTTGGCTATATGGCTACGTACCACGTGAAGGAATCCCGTTGAAGCAGTGCGAACGTCTGTGCCAAATTTGATTAGAGTTGTCAAGGTAGCCCATCTGTGTAGTGTTCAAAACAAAACAGAACGTTTTATGTGGCCTGTATCGTGATATAACCATTTACTATAGCGAAGCACAACGCGTGTCAAAGCGGGTTCTTGAAGTGTCTACATACAATAGAGCCGAAATCGATAAATTGTCTATCGTTCGTGTTTCACCTGGAAAAAGCAGCGACCCAGCTAAAAGGGAAGCAGATGTAGCCGCTCAAAACAGCAGATAGCGATACGGTCGGCTTCTCCGGACCTTCGCCGAACGTACCTGCTTTCCGTTTACCGATGAGGAAGGTACTTTTGATTTGCGACCACATCATTAAGCCCATTGAGCCGGCTTTAAAACAGCTCCTGCCCCAAAAGGGCCGGGCGCGCAGAAGCATGATCGATATCGCAAATGTGGTGGCCGATACTGACCAATACACGGATGGATACCGTAAGTAACCTGGTAGCAATATTCGTGCAGGCGGAATACCACGAATGTATAAAATTTAAAAGAGGTAAGTACATTTGGACAGTAGAAGGACCAGCGGAGAAACCAGCCAGGAGCCGAAGTCCATGTATTATCCGTTCCTGTATTCGAACGATATCCTCGCGACGGAGCTGGTTAACGAGGATGTAACCCTCGTCATTACTGAATTGGGCCAGTTGTTAGGAGCAGCTGATACAGCTGCCGAAACGAAGTAGCAAGAAATAGCCCTTAGTACTGTAAGAAAGGTCAAACTATTTCTGCATACCAAAATCAATGGGGGCCCAATGGAACATGAAGACACGACTCTCAGCAGCCAAGTAGCTTAACCAATCAGAACATGGAAACCAATCATTACAAACATTGACCTGCATTAAGGAATCATCGTCTACGCATGGCAGCAATCAGCGCATCATCAGGCCCGAATCGCTACTGTCTTTTACCACGAGCGCCAACAATCGAGGATTTTGTAAATCAAATCCTCATAGCGGTTTCTGCTTGTGCAGAGTCCTCCAAACGTGGCGATCTTCGCCAATGCATCGCAAGTACACCAGGGATCGATTGTGAAGTATTCGACGAGGCCAAGCTCCAACAAGACGCTGAGCATGGGATTGCGTAGTAGTGGCGCCTCTTAAACTGATAGTCTGTGTAGAAAATTGTCGATATCATTATGCTGATGAAAACCCGAGTGACTCGTTCGCTTATTTCTCCGGATTTTACGCCGTAAATTGCTCAATTCGAAAGAGTAGCGGCCCAGAAGGTTCCAGTGCAGGCGTCTCTGTATCTTATAATCATAGGGAAGGTGTCTCTTTGCCAAAAGTAGTTGAAGATAATGTCCGACGTATTTTTATCGTAGCCGCTTATGTCCGCCCCGTTTCATCTGTCTTCACCGCCCCGTTCAAATATCTGCTAAAAGAGAAGCTCATTGGCGGTCTGAAAACGCTGTCGCTCCCTTTGATCTTTCCCCTAATCATAACTGGTAGCTTTAACGTTCCCCTGTGCCAACTTGATTTAAATCGCACATCAATGCTTTGAGACATATTTGTAGAGTATAGCTGCTGGATAATCAACCAAGACCGGCATCGGCATGTAAAGCACATACTGGAGCAACGGCTATCGATGTCACTGCGACGAACGTTACCTGAAAGGAAGTTCAATTATTTAAAAGAAATAGCCCGTTCAGGGCAATCGACATCAGACATCCCGATCGTTATAAATCTGTAGGTGCCAGTAGAACCATCTCGGACTTTCAGAAACCTGTCGAGTAGCCTATATATGGAGATTCTCCGAGAGGAACCATATACGTCGTCTTGGTATCTCATGTTATCAGCATAAAGAGCTGCATACGACATCTCGTCGAAATCATTTATGCATCCGTCTGACCCACTGCCCTTACAAAACAGAGACCCTAATCCGATAACATCTGTTGCTTTGCCCTAGACACTTTCAGACGACTGACAGAAGTGCAGCAGGCAGCTTAGTCTCTGGCCGCGGTGCTCAAGCCAATCTGCCTAATACCATATGCCCCGCAATAGGAGAGATACCTGGAACTGATGAAGAATAGACACGTTGCAGAAGCAAAGCAACAGGTATACAAATGGCTAACACGATATGGATCAACTGTATATCTAATAGGCCCAACGGCACTGATCAGTCGCTTCACTGGTATGTTCTCGACTAGTGACCTTTTGAGTGATGCCATTGTTCTTTACTAGTGATGATGTGCAATTCGTGATAGAGCGCAGTCTACTCGAGCGAAAGTTTACCGCCCTGAGAGTTTTGCTGACGCTTGAAAATTTTTAAGGCAACGGACCCGAGCGAGGTCCGCAGTAGGCATCTGAGAATCATCCTCGTTCTTCTTCTTCTTCTTCTTGCCAGTTCAGTAAAAGCATGCTTCGCTATTGGTAATTCAAGAGGATGAACGCGAAATAACTTTGCCGTCTTCATGGAACGGAATTGCAAAGAAGAGTATGTGTTACAAATTGCTCGCCGGTCTGCTAATTAAAAGACTGTCTCCTTCCTTAGAAAGTAGGAAAGCTATACCGAGGAAACAACTTGGATTTCAGAAAGAGCGTTTGACGGGGACGGCATGTAGTGTTTTGATGGTCGATATTAAAAGCGCACTTAGCAGTTCAGCAAACCCCTATACGTGGTGTTTGCTAACTTTAGGGCCGCATTTGACGCTGCGTCCAGAGATCTGGTTCTGCGTACGTAGACATACCACAGAATATGTTTGTGCTGCTGCCTACGACCGTACAAAAAAAAACTACCTTAGCTTTAGACGGGACATTGATGGTGGAGCTTTTTACTTTTTGTCGTGCAACTGGCCTGGCCCAAGATGATAATCCGAGCCTTCTGTTTTCAGTCCTATCTAGAAATCTTCCTGATAGAATAAAGACCCGAAGGAAAGTGGTTGAAGTTATCCTTTACGCCGATCGTTTGGCACTCCAGGACACTAGCAAACATCAAGTGAAGCAGGCTCTGACTAAGTTTTATATGGCAGTAACGGAAATGAGATTACTGGTCAACCTAGATAAGACGGAAGCAGCATAAATTAGCAAAAGAGACAAAATCGCTGCCGGGGATAAACTGCCCCTTACCTTCAGTTTTTTCCTTCAGTACATTAACAAGTTTCCATATATCGAGCCACTCAGCCCTTCATAGTTGCAAGCTTGCCGTCGCACAGCACAGGAAGATGAAAAAAAGCGTTGACGGTATCTCGTATGATCAGGGCCCCAAATCTCTTTCTTCTAACGACAGCGGTTCACATATTCGACTCTAAAATGGCACCGTTTGCTTACGGGATAAACATGATCTGAGAAGATTTGATAATAAGGGAATCTTGAATTACTTCATTAAGTGAAGACAACTCTTTCGTCGTGCGACGAGAAATCGACTAGTTGCTCCTTGACTCCTGGACCCCTTGTTGGAGGCCCATTGCTTATTGAGAATTTCGTTTTGAACTCCCATCCACCGAGGCCTTCTCTGAATGTCGTAGCAGATAGGCGCAAAAATTTGCCGAGATAGAGAGTGAATTCTTCAGTACGAGAGGTATGAGAGACAATGGTTGAAATGAAGCGGAGAAGACAATCCATCGCATAGTAATTTTTTCCGGACCTCATAGCTTCCATCCGAGATTGTATACGAACAAGCACTTCGGTGAGCCTAATAACCTATAGATCAACTGGCGTTTGTACACAGCTGTTTCTGGATAAGGAAAGTCAAGTGCTCTGAATAGCAATGAAAACGTTACTTGACTAGTGTACATGTACATATTAAAATAACACTTTCGCATACAGAAGCATATTTTAGCAAATAGGTTGCTATAGGCTATACCGAAGGGAACAATATTGACTTGAACTGACTAACCACAAAGCCAGACGTATTGCAGATTAAATCCCTTATATTTTTTCCTAGATAAAAAGTTGTTTAGATTCACCCGCAAGAGTCCATAGGGTTCGGTACCGCTATTCACAATAATATATTTTTTACTGTTGATAATATAGTAACTGTATAAACTAAACGACACAAATCGTTCTTCCATTTTACTTTTTAAAGCATAACTGGAAAGCAATGAGCTATAACCTTTAGAATACAAAGTTCACGGCGCTCCGTAGTTCTGCAACACGCATCTTTCACTCTGCGGGAACTTTTCTTGTAGAACTTGCTGCTACCGTGGAATTTACAAAACGAGTATGATCTTTAATGTACTATTGCCAGATTGATCTCTGACGTGAGCGTACGAGCTGGAAACTTCAGCACGTTAATAGCGTACCAATGAAGTTGTGAAAGTACCATCCAAGACAGTATCAACAAATAATCGAGAAACGACGCTCATTGCAATTTTTTTTAATATCTGACTTACATTTCAACAACTGCATGTAATAAATAACCAATGGGATACTTTAAAGGAAAAGAGCTATATATGTATATATATATATAGTTGGCATATATATTTATACATATAGCTGGCATATATACCATCCAAATCAGAAGGTGACAAAGCTTATCTAGTAAAAGGGCTAATCGTTTTGGCTTCGAATTGAGTTTATTTAGATCTTATGAAAAATATATTGCATCATCGAAAAAGCACTGACCGTATTTAAGTTAAATAAATATTTTTATATTTTAAAATAACATTACTGAACTAACTGAGGCCATTTTGACTGATAACTCTGCCATCTTTTTTCGTAACATTATCACTGTTGGACCTTTATGGTCTTTAGGTAAAAAATTGTGATAAATGATCTTTGTATCTCTCAATTAAAATTAAATCAACATCATTAGGAAAATTGTGCAGAGCTCGAAGTAAGCGGTGAAAATCCAAGTTACACGGCGAATATTTCCATCGAAGTTGTTCCAGTTCTTCCCAAGTAACTCAGGGTCTCGTATTTTCATAGCGGAAGACAAATCTTTTCCTATTCATTAATTCCGGTCGTTTTTTTTTCAACGGCATATTGTTGTCTTGTTGACTATTGATAGTAGTGATCTGAATTAATTGTTTCCCCATGTGGCAGCTCATATTCGGTGCACAATTATTTTTTTAATACTACCAATTAATAACGATACTCCGTTCGGCTTTAGTATGGGCTTTGCCACGGATCTTACAGCTTATTATTATGATTTTTTTTTTTTCCTTTTCACAGTATTGCCGTATGTGACCGTTTTCCGTCATTTGTAATCATCGACCGCTTCAAATGCCCAGACCTCGTCGCGTTTCACAGACGGGGGAATATGATCAAATAGATTCTCCTGTTTCAATTAGTACTGCATCAGTTTTTTACGACTGTTTAGTGATGAATGTTTGTTTTTTGAAGATATCATAACTGTTGACGTGTCGGTGTTTAGCGATAACTTCCAGAGAGAAAGTGACAGAATCATCTTTGGTCTACTTCATGACAGCAAATAAAATGATAAAATAGAACACTTTTTATAGAAATTTCATTCATCTGAAGACAATTAGTACATCTATTATTATTATTAACAAGCTCTCATACGATACGTAAATAACGCCGACCCGATGTCACTCATATCATCTCAATTATGTGGATAGAAATGGAGCCATCTGACTAGAAAAGCGGTCAACGTTAATGTTCTTATAGGCAGAATTTTCTGGTTTGCCCATTGCGCATATTCGAGATAAAATTCGTTTGCAAAGGAAATCCTGCTACCTATTCATTGTTTGGCACTTACCACATTGTGCTCATTATATCGCAAGATTTTTGTTTTCCTGGTAAACGGTTTGAAAAGGCAGGCAGGCAGGCAGGCAGGCAGGTATCAGCGTCGCGCATCCTATTCAAACATTCAAACTTGAACAATAAAAAGATAGTATTTAAGTTCTAGCTTTTATCATTGTATTAGAAAATTACTCCACGCGCGGCACTCAAGGGACGTCTATAGATATTTCGCTGTTATTAAACGAAGTACCCTGAAGTTACACGCGAGGTCGCACTGGCAATTGCGGATAGTTTATATTATAATTTCAAGGACTTTAGGCACTCGCTTTTAGCAAAATCGAAGGCTAGAGGGATGTTCTACCGGGTCCTCGATGTCCATGTACGATAAGCATTCTGGTTCCTGGTTCTTTACTGCTATTTTCGTCATCACGGTTTGTATCTCGTAAAAACTAGTGAAATGTTTATGTTTGAATCAATTCCTTCACGGAACTCGAAATGTTGCATGGAAATACATTATTAGACGTTAGCAACTGAAATAAATACGATAAATATTGTAAAACAGTCTGTTAAAAAATACGTTTTAATGTATAGATATTTGGAAAGCTAAACATTTTATGAAAACCTAACCTAAAGACATTTAAGGCATTTAGAAGAAACTTTCCTTTTAATTGCTTTATCCTTTATCTATAGATGCTTTTCTTTGTGACAACGTGTGTTTTACGGAAAAAAAAATGGAAAGAGTCCACACGTATGTGTACAAGGGAATGTTCAATTTTTGTTGAAATCGTAAAAAGGCAATGGGTTTTATGACTGAAAAAACCCATTGTATTTTTTTAAATCTTTTTCTCTGTTTTTTTTTTGTACTTAAAATGCACTGCACTATCGCATGCCTCTGCTACATATATCAGGCATTCGAACGAGCTTTATAACTGGTCCAATTGCTCAAGCAGACCTCATCGTTACCCCATAGCTAAGTTTACCCACATAGAAAACTATCTAGCTACGACATAAAACCGTCGAAGAAATATCGACAATACTAAACTGGATGCAGAGAACAAAAAATAATCCAATTTAATAATATGAAAGACTCTTCAAGGTAGAATGAGTTAGGTGTCGCTTGTGTACTGTATTTTCCTTTCAGGTATCTGGCAGTTTGTTATCCGCTTTGGAGACTCCACCTGAGTACGAAAAGGCGAGCAAAGGTCGTTGTAGCAGTACTCGTGATACTCAGCATTATAGCGAATCTTCATGCCCTCTTCACCGTCACATTAAAACCCGATGGAGATTCCTATGAGTGCAGTGCAGATGACAGCTATGAACAGTTAGTTTTTAACTTTGCCCTTTCTCCATGTTTTGCGATTCTGTGCGGCCGGCCTTATATCGAATGCTTTATTCGTAGTGGCGATCTTGAACAGTAATCTAATGTAGGGGAAATTCGAAATTATTTTAGTCTGCATTAGTTTATCTATTCTTTTTTCAATGATTATCGTTTTTATTTTCACTGTTTTTTTCAGACACCCACCCGTACAAGTCCACCGGAACTGTTCGAAGTGTTTCAATATCGTAAAATAGTCAGAATATCTATTGCCATAATGTATTACTGGTCTTTACTATCACAACTGGTATGGATAATTTAGGAAAAATCTTACTTATCAATATCGGCAAGAATGGAAGTTTGTTTAAACGATCGGTTCGTTTGTTCCATCACCGTGATAATGATTCCAGTGTTATCTGTGGGGTGCAGATACCTATTGTACGGGCTCGCTGATATGGACGCAGTCCCATCTTAGTACTTACGCAGCTAAGCCTTTTGTATCAACGTCGTGGTTAGGTGTTTAGTGCTAAAACACAATCGCCAAGATAAGTGCGTACCGCTTTACCGCAAATTTCGCCCATGGCAACTTTTGCATCAAGTTACTTGCAATGGTTACATATGACGTTACCTGTGTGTAATCAGAGTACGTACCACAACTGTTACTGCCTCAAGACAATATCGGCAAACTGCTTTTATACCAGCTGAGCATGCTTCTGTCGTGTATATTAGTTAATTTATTCATTTCATTCTAATAGATGTTTAGTTTCTGTGTAAGCCAACACTTCCCTAGTAAACATGTTTCAACGTATCTACGTCATAATAACACTCAGTAGTGAACTCTATAGCCGAGCGCCGATAGAGACTTGATAAGCATGATCATTAAAATTAATTCAGTTGATAGAATTAAGCAGTATTCTCACGAGGCTAGCTGGAATAGTGCCTCAATCGCTTAAGTCCCGATTATTCCTTTCCAAGCACTTCACGCCGGACTCAATGCATGTGTGACACGGTTGTTTTCAGCCTTCGAAATAGTATGTAAATAGGTCATGAGAGGTGCAAACCCGGATGACGCTGTTTCCGGATTTCCTCAGTCGCCTCAAATCTTTTTGCTTTCAGGCGTTTTTCTAGATTCGGGAAAACTAAAAAGCCACACAGGGCTAGATCTGGAACTCCTCATCTCTCGAGACAATTGGGCTGATCTTTGCTAAGAGCTTTTCGCCTCTAAATAATCTTTTCAAGCGATATGATAGCACCGATATGAGGTGTCTAAATCTCCTGTAAGACCCCTCTGCAGATATTTCAGTGAATCTCTAACACAAACAGCACTTTTTCGCCCCTGATTATTCTGACGGGACGCTTTCAGGGCTTTCTTTAATCCGTTGTTAGGTGCGGTGCCTCAGGCATTCGAAGGGTCGACGCTACCATAAGGGACGCATAAGCTCTTCCCAAAAACGTTTTGTAGTGTTAGCACCTGTACCCTTCTTGGTTTCTCCATTGCTGCTTTCCGGAAGAGCGACACACGGCGAAAAGTCGTTCATTTGAAAATGCTTACAAAATACAAAGCACGTGTTCAAAAACCCTGGAACTTGGCACGCCAGTAGTAGGCAGGCAGGCAGGCAGGCAAAAATAGCGCCACAAGTCAGGCCTTCAGTCGAAAAAAACTAACGTTTTCCCAATACTTCATTAACATAGTGGCATGACCACATGCATATTTAGCTAGCTTCCCAACTCGCGACTTCGGCTTTAATATAATTAGACAGTATACAAAAACAAAGATTTCATTTAGGTGAAGGCAATAAGCAAAGCTGTCGATTGATTAGAACACCAGTCTATTTACTAGTAGTACTGGGCCGAAGGTTCGAAATTAGATTATCTGATTGACGCTACCAAGGGTTAGATGCTTAACTTGATTATAGCCTTGCAACATCAACTTTAATGCTTACGGAAGTTCCAATTTTTCTTTGGAAATACAGTTCTTGAAGCACTGTTGCACCTACTGAATCGATAAACTTTGAGAACATAAGGTATATCCGTTCAAATGTTACCTTTGCTGTGACACAAGGTTTTCTATTTCTTTTTATTTACAGAGTTGTGTACTACGCAAACATAGTGGATACACTGACCACGTTTGTCCTTCCAGTGCTATTGATCTCTATGATGAATCTGATGATTGCGAGATCCACCTTTCTTTTCTATGCACGTTGTCGTCAACAAAGACCAACGTTGTACGTACGTACCTCAAATGGACCAACGCCAGAACCGCTCAAAGGTATACTTCCAATAGTTCGTATTCCTCTCACAGATTGTTGCCATCGCCACTTAGCCTTAGCATTTCGCGTGCAGGTGACGACTCATAAAATCATAGACTAGCTAGTAAACTGCAAAGGGAGCAGGATACGATTTCATACCATTACTAAAGCAAGTGGATAATCTCGGGCCGTCAGACCGCTCGACGCTATCGAATATTCCTAATTTGAATTATTTATTTGAACGATATGGAGGGAAATAGAATTGGACAGTAGTGGCTGTTGGAATGCCTTGTTCAAGGAAAAAAGTTTAAATAGAATGACGATTAATTAAAAACTCTGTAAAAGCACTATTGAGTAACAGTACTGCACACTTTGTATTAAAAATTTGGGATTTTACACTGTAGGAGCACATATTGCAAGTAATACACATGTATGGAGAATAGCTAGGGGACGCGTACTGCCAGAGTCTTAGCAATAGTACCTTCAACATATTCAAACAAGTCAGCCCAACGTGTCATAAGATGTATGTATCCCAGGCTACACCTTGATTTATTGGCAAAACAATAGTTTTAAGCACCTAAACCTCTAACTTAATATGATAATATATAAGTCTAGAGGTGTATGTGTACGTTATATGCCGAGTTCTTTGTTTGATCACTTTGGAACCAAAATGAAAGGTCTGTCTATTTAAATACACGTAAAATACTGATCGTGAAAGTACGATTGAATGAAATGCATGGATTCATTGTTTATCTCAGGACGGTGCCTAGCATGGAAGCTAGCAATAGTTTGAATTGACATTTGAGTTCGCATAGGTTGTATAACGCATACAACACACAGTCGAGAAAAAGACCCGGATTCCCAACGTTTGGCTCCGTTGTTTTACCAATAACAGTTGCAGACTGCTAAAAATCCCTTTAGCCTTTTAATAGAGTACTTATTTTAACGACTGCTATGTAGCCATTTAATATTATAAGGGATCCCAGCGATAAAATGTGCAACAAAAACCGTACACGCTGATCCCCTTCCCATAGGGGGTACTGCCTCATCCAAATTTTTGATTAGGATCTAACCTGATATCTCTCGACGAGGCGGACGCGTACTTCTACTAACCTACAACAGGACGCTAAATATGATGCTTCTTTCCTCACCCCTAAGTTCCGCGCTATTGCTGGATTATAGGCAAACGTTTATGAATGGAAAGAAACGCTACTCCGCTATACTCGACTATGAACGAGTAAGGAATTTCTCTATTAACAAGCCTTATAGTAGTATAGTGAGATTATAGCGACGAAAACATATGTAAAAAGCGTAGCCAACAAATGCGATCTTTATCCTGTCAAGAGTTGGGTGCTTGCTGTGACGAAATAAAACGAGATGACTATTTACATTATTTTTCCACATAAAAGCTCATCGAGTTTTATTTGCGTTTGCAAAAAGAAGCCTTTCAAGAAGGTCGGGTACGCAATTGGTGCAATTTTTCTGCACTGACATTCTAGTCGTTACCCAGGATAACGTTGCTGCCCATGCACTTAATTTTTCCCAAGCAGATTTTTCAAAGCCGTAACATAGAAGCCTTTTCGACAGGCCTCTATGTTACAGCTTTCAACGTTGATTCACGCCTGCAATTCAGTAGCGTCGTATAGTTCAAGTAGGGGCTATTACTATATGCATTTAGTGACTGCTTGAACTTTGAAATAATCCTTGGTGTAAAGTCGCGCCCCTTTTACCATGTTTTCCTAACCTTTCTAGCCTGCTCAATAAATAGAAGGACCAAACCTATATGGCCGACTTCAGACTCTGTACATGCCTTTAAAACTTTTTAACTGCACAAAATATATATGCTATTAAAGGAGATTATACGGCCCATAATTGAACCGACTGATGTTTTGTGTTCTGTCGATGCCATAGCTAAACGTCCTGTTGTTCTTTGACAGAACATATTCACTTGACCTTGATTAAGTCGCAATACGTACTTTTTTAAGTCCCAGGTAAAGTGATTTAAATAACGCACCACAAAATGACTCTGGACCGTTATTGTTGCTCAAGTTTACGGTATGATCTAGGCTTTTGGTCGGTTTAAAAGGAACTACTAAGTATATAAAAAAAAAAAAAAAAAGGAACACAATCTGTACATCAGTGCAACAGCGTCCTTCTATTTTGCAAATAAATAGATCATACTTTTTCCCGCTTCCCGTATACATTAGGAAATCTGATAAATTTCACTAAATCAGTCTTTTTGATAACTATTACATCGAAAGCTAGACTTCCATTTAATTATTGTACTGGGATCCATTATATATAGTATTTTTTTGGTATGTGTAATGTATGATCTGGATAACAAAAATGTATCCTTTCTTTAGCTTCCGCTGCTGCTAGGTGGCTAATAGCCAATACCAACAAATGCCTCGTTACTATCTAGAACGTAACAATGGAACATGCTATATAATTTAAGCACAAAAAAAACCTTTAAAATTCTGCTGAGCAAATAATTTTCCTCCAAATGATTTCTTGGCGGGTCCCGAGAGTGACCATGTTAAACCTTTACGACAACCTCCGATATCAATAAAGTGGAACAATTTTGTGTACAGTATATATTCTGAATAGCTAAATGTGGGTTGTTTTTTCGCAGTACTAAACACGCTAAATGGGGGCCCTGTTATGCTCCAACAACAGCAGCAGCAGCAGCAGCAGCAGCAGCATTTTTGCAAAATGGAGATAGGAATAACACAACATAATGGGAACACAGCTCCATCACTGGTAAACAATCGAACGTCTGGCCGAACTTTAGGAGTGTCGTCGGCTTCTCTCGGTATTAGCGGTATGGCTGTTCCGTCTGCGATTCAAATCACGGTGACTCGAATGCTCTTGCTAGTGTCTACCGTCTTCGTCATTCTTAATCTGCCATTTTACCTATCCAGAATCTATCTACACTCATACCAAAATTCGATACCCGACAACTCATACGTAAGTATATCGCAAAATATATATATATTATATCGATGATAAGCGACAGCTAAATCTTTATCTTTAAAGCAGCTAGCTAGAGTTAACGATTCAGGTCTCGTTATCGACTGACACGTGAAATATCAACTTATGTACGATACTGATTATTGTCTTACTAATTATTAGTCAGTTGTTCGAAATTTTATAAATTCTGCTTTAGATTAGCCATATATAGCGTATATAGCGCTAGATGAGGCACTAACCGCGACAGATAATAACAACAACACATATTGACATCCGTTGAAACGATTTGCTCGAATAGAGCTTTCTTAGCTCTATGGTACACCAGTAACGATGGCTTTCAGGAAACACTCATCTATTTAGGCCCATATTTAATGAGACTCTGAGTATTTATACCATGTACTTTACAGAGGAAGGCACCATAGATACAACAGTCACTTGTGCTATTCTTCGTCAGATTT
Source organism: Varroa jacobsoni (assembly GCF_002532875.2). Lineage (NCBI taxonomy): Eukaryota > Metazoa > Arthropoda > Arachnida > Mesostigmata > Varroidae > Varroa > Varroa jacobsoni. The sequence goes on along the minus strand of NW_019213070.1, from coordinate 299,719 downwards.
GCTCTAATGTTATATATATATATATATATATATGTATATAATTTTTTGCCCAAACGTGTACTCGAACAGACATGGAGGGAATGATGTGTTGGAAGACGGAAATAAGAACAGACACTACACAGGGACTTATAATATTGTAAGCGGCAAGCAACGGCGCCAGGTGAAAGATCCACATAACAACTTGTGCGTTTGCGTCTCCGTTCTACTGGGCTCGATGACAATGTCCGAAACATGCACATAAAAACAAATACTATTAAGACGACTTGGGAAAAGACCCGGATGGGGTAGTAACCAAAATTAGACCAAAGGAAATGAGACGCTAGGAACGACATCGATGTGTACCTTGTATAGGGACACTTAATTACGGAAAACAACACGGTCCTTAGGCATAAACGCGTGGAATAGAGGCGCTTGAAGAGAAAGCCGAGCGATGTAAGTCTTTACTTACCTATTTCCGTCAATATGGAACGGGATGAATTCGTTTGTAGTAATCGGGACAAATTAACTAGATACAGCTCGGAACAGAAAACCATGTTTTTTTACCAATATGTAGACTTATTGAAATACTAGATCTGTTTCGTACGCTCTACAGACTTACGATTTCAGGCTGAGAACACAATCTGATATTCAATAATCTGATAAAGGCTTGCTCTTACAGGAAGATAGCTGACGTGTTTCACACACACATTTCCCCAGGCACAAATACGTGCATATGTTCGTGCGACGTGATTGTAACTTCATCTTTTATGAGGCAACCTCTCATAAAAGCCATAAGTAGATACAATACCATAAGTAGACACAATGAAGTGGCTTCTTGTCAGAGGGGTCCGGCCGTGGTCGTATTACTGGCCGTATAATGGCCGCCAAATGCCCTTATTACGTTTTCATATGAACAAACCTTGTTGAAACCAATAAACTTTTAAATTATTATACAAGCTAATTTTTTAATATACGACTGATAGATAACAATAGTAATAATCTACTTTACTATACAATTTTGCAAGAACCAATTTACGTGTTGTCAACGAGGTTCAACCGAAGACCTTCTTGTCCTCTAGGTCGTTGGCGCTACTATTTACTCCACTCCATTAATACATATTCTATAATGTAACCTTGTTCTTCATCAAATGGAACCGTGACTAGTATAGAAGCTCAGCGCCTAGCGCGCACGGTTTTATTGGAACGGATGTGGTACATCATCTAAAGATTAGGTATAGATTCGAAACCCTCTACTGCGGTCGCTATATCAATTTTTTTCACTCGATACGCATAATGCATCATAAGGTCGCAATTGTACGAGCAACAAGGACATACAAACGGTTTCAAAGAATAACGATTTAAGAATAGTATTATACAGCGTTTAGTCTGGCGAGACACCACTGCCACGGAGCAATAGTACTAGTCTCCAAATCACTATAATCTGCTAGAAACCGTTTTCTTTGAAACTCTCCACTGTTACCGAGATCAAATTGTATAACTGCATATAAATATACTGCACACCGGAATTATTCAAGTTATTGTAAAAAAAAAAAACACGTTTTGTGTTTACATCTACTAAGTTATACAAGTGATTGTCAAAAAGACCTTTGACAGATTTCCCGCTGCATTTGGTCGATTCCAAGCAACGGTTTTGTATTTATTCTCATACAGCCTAAGTTGTTGTTGGATTTGCGCGAAAAAAAAAAAACAAGACTGCCTTACTTTCTGTGAAGCTTTGCCTGCGAAATGGAAAAGGGAAAAATCGAAGAAAGGATGACTGTACAAAGCATCAATTTTTAAGTTGTTCGTCGGCGTTGAGGTCGAGGCGCGTAATCTCTAATTCTTTGAGATAATTACTGTTTGCTTATTTTTTTAATTATATGTATTACAAGTTACGCTATACTTGAGCTACACACTTGTTAAAGAACCCTCAGATCCATCGAAAGTCAACCAAAAAATATCTGTCAAGAAAGGCGAAAATAATAACGCAAACTTGTTTTCTATATTTTGCTTCACTAGAATTGTCGTGCTACAGCTAGAATTTTTTAAAAAGATACTAATATATAAACAGTGTGATCGCCGTTTGCGAAGGTGTCGCGAACCGCTTAAAGCTGCTGACGTGAAAAATTTGACTGCATTTTTACACAGGCGTTGAAGTAAGCAATATATTTCTCGAATTAAAACCGTACGTAGATGCCCGTGTTAAATTGCAACCGCTAATCAGTTGTTACATTCGTATCGTTCTCGCCACGTATCCTTTTCATATTTGTCCTTATAGCTCTATGTGCTTCAGCGATATTTCATGCTTCTATACTATACCAACTTCTCGATCAACTTCGTCTTGTACAACGTATCATCTCGGATGTTTCGCATTGCGATGTGTGACTACCTTTACTCGCGGTGGCTGTGGGTCAAAGCATCGCTGGTGGCTTGGCGGCCTTCGAGTTTCTGTTCAAGTTCGAGTGTACAACTCGAACAGGAAGGACAGTTCCTGAACCATCACGTCGTAACCCTGCATCGTCACGCATCTGGTGGTCATCATGCGCTACGTAGGGACCATCAGCTTCTACACGCCAGCGAAACTTGCAGTGGTCGCAGACAGCTGGAGATGAATATATGAAGGTTGCCGGCCTCTCCGGAGACTGCCACGTCCCTGGGGGGGCCCTCAGATGATGCTTCTGAAAAACCGATTACCAAAAGCGTTGTTATGGTTCATTGCCATTAAGAGGACATTAATCGTTAGTGATCAATGCACCATCCAGGGGAGCGAATCCTACAGATAGGTAAATTTAGAGATGCTGTGTGCCTACCGCGCACAAATACCAAGGACCTGCTTAGTTCAAGCTCGCTGGCGCAATCGATATTACGATTCTTTTTAACTCCTGATCCCATTGAAAATGTTGCTGCAATCTGCACATGTAAATACGCATTTAAGATACCGTGTTTTCTCGATGGTATTCGCAACGTACTAAGGCTAAACGGTAAGCTACACCAAATGTAAATAATAGGTAGCAATGAAACTGTGTAGGTGATCGTACATGTAAAAACATGTATGTTAGATAATATAATGCATACACATAGCGGGTAGAATGGTTCGATTCGACGCTCATGAATGTAAATAAAAGTTTTACAACTTGACTCTATATAGAGTTAAGTTGTAAAACTTTTATATAACTTTTATAGAGACCATAGACGACTTGTCAGAAAATAGCAAAGAGCTATTACAAAACGTGTCATAACGGCTAAAAATTTTATTGGCGCTTCTTCGTAACAGGAACAGGACAATGAGACTCATCGCTAAAGAGCCACTGTAAAAAGAAGGACATGGAAAAGAAATGTCACTTTTATTTTTTAAAATTAACTATCTTTTTGAATATCGCAATGAAATGAAATACGATTTTTTACGATAAATAAACCTGGATAGTGTTAAAACGTTTTCTAATATATCAAAAAAAAAACAGTATTTACAGTGTATATGTAGTTTATTTTGTCTTGCCGATCTTGGTAGGCACTATGACCGCACCTGTAACTGTTTCGAACCTTTATGCCGTACAGCGGGACCTGCAATCTATCCCTTAAATAGTGGAGGGAGCGGTTTGTTCAACCTAAAACGTTCATAGGTATTGACGTAGGTCACGCTCTCAACGTCGAAAAACGTGCTCCGTTGGCTCATCGAAACAGGTCAGAAAATTTTTTTGCATAACTGTCTAACAGTTCATTTAACGTTAATTTTGAAAGTGTTAAAAATAACCTAGCGTTCATATATTGTTGATCAGCTGTAGCCAAGTTGAGGCATATTGTTACTGCTGTCAGGGTTGAAAGGAGCATCTCTTGCGTACGCGATCCATATTTTTTGAATCAAAAATGTACAATTGTATAATCATGAATACTTTTTGTACAGGAAAAAACTATTAGAGATTACTTTCGGCTATGGTTTTACAGTTTGGTTCTATTCTATCGATGTTAATCAAACGCTTCCGTATAAACACTATTAAATCTATTCAGCGACCCAAAGGTACTTTCTAGCCTCTTTGGATTTTGCTGGCCAAATGCCTTTTGCAACTGGATTGAAGTACTGCACAAAAGAATAAATAGAACCAATTATTGTTTGTGTAATAACTTTTCTTGCACTATGTAGGTCAACTCGCCATAGACAAAACTATATATGGCAGCTCTTTTTTTTTGCCTCCAAGTGGGTCTAGGAGTTCCAGCGGCCCGAATATCGTCAAGCTCTTATATATTGCTATTGGCGAGGATACACCCACTGACGATAATCGCATTGTTGGCTTTACAGATCCGAAGCTAAACTATTTGGCCTCATATTTTTGTGGATTTGGACGAGTTTATCTACATATATATTTTCATGGTGTCGAGTCTTGTAGGCTACTTGATAACACAGCTTTAAATACTACGAATATTGCTTGTGCTTAGAGTGACATAGTACCTTGAGGACTTTGAAAGGCAGATTGGCGCTCAATATAGCTAGCCGTGAATGTAGATAAAAAAAAAAAATGCATGTTTGAGTAATGCTGAAAAATCGTCAGGTGATTATGAGGATGCTTATGAAGACACGTGTATATATGTATACATATATAAACACGGTGATACTTTCAAATCAGTGAAAACATTGGCGGGCTGTTTATCATAACGGGTCTGTATTCATCCGCTGTTCCTGCTGGCAGACAAAAACCAGTTCTTCCTATAATAAAACCATCTGTACATAACGAACACTGGTGTGCATTCAAGCTAATAAATGCTTTAATAGTAAAGATATTCTTTTTGTTCGAAATCGAGAATAGTGTTGCCAGTTTGCACTGTTTGAATTTGGCGCGTCAAATTTTTTTTTGAAAACTTTAGGCCATAAAACGAAAATTGAATTTCGCTAGAGTTTTTTTTTCTAAGTTTCACATCTACTAATGTTGTTAATATTTGACGCTGCCAAGTTAATAATGGTTACAAAAACGTAAAAATCATAGTAGGGTAAAATAGTTCTTGTAATAGACGAACATGTCTTTTAAGTCCACAACAAAGCGAGACGAAAACGCAGGTGAACATTTCTAATATCGATGAATCGCTATTTCCCTGCGTGATTACGATACTGTACTTTTGTTTGATATTGTCCACTTTCGCCTTAGAGTTTTGTTTTTATTAATTTAGGCCACAAACTATATCTATCATCAATTGGGCACCATTTGCCAGTTCAGTTCTGGGGGGGGGGGGGGGCAAATATTAGATGACAATGTAATCGGGGTGTGGAAATTGGGTAGGCTTAGTGTATAACAGTATTAAGCAACGCAATAATGTGATCTCTTACACTGATAAGTTTAGCTTCATTTGCGGGTGGCTTCGGCCTGTTGTTTTCTCTTAAAACCTTCCAGTATTTATACCTAGAATAAAAATACGTTTCCAAAACAATTTCTACTTGCGCTAATCTTATTCGATGTTTATGCTAACACCTTACTGGTCGATACTAATAAAAATAATCATTTGGCTACGGTCGAGTTATATTAATTTCAAGGATACAGTGTAGATTTTCTGCTTAAACTATCTAGCTAAGCACTATCTAACTCATATGCAGAGGCAAGAGGCTTTCGTAGAAAAACTTCAAGCATCAATTTCATTCGCTACTGTTAGGCAGCTTTCGTCGGGGGTTCGCCTAGCTATAAGTTACCTTGAAGAGGAACGGGTGTCGTTGCATGCGTAGCGTATGAACGGGCTTGAGAAAGTACGCATACTTATATTATACGGAGCAAGGTTTGAAAATAAATCGACGGATCTGCATTTAGGAAAATTATCGTTGTCTTTACCTTTTAGGTGATATCGTATGTCTATGAGTACTTTATAAGCAGATAGTAATTTAATGCTATGTTATTATTTTGTCAAATATGTTTTTAACTTGTGAAGTACTTATCGTACCTGCGTGCAGCAAGTTCTCTAATCGAATGACTACGAACAAGAAAGGAATAGTGACGGTTTCGGCTGAATGATAGGAATTTGTTATCAAAAATAAGCAAGATCATTCCTTCCTGTTCGTAATTAAATTTCGATTAATTTACATCTCGCAGTATTCGCCACATGTTCTATATATATATATATAAACGATAAAATTTGTGATCTAGATCGTTTGAGTTGCCTCAAACTCCTGTCTGGGATTTGTAAGTTGGCTATCTAAATTATTAGTAATATCACCTACAGAGGGGAAATTCGTGTTCCGTCTCTACAGCCTGTCGATTTAGATGCTAAAATTAGTAGTAACGAGCCATCTGTACCTAAAGAATTCTATTTCACTGGCGTTCGTCTAGTGACGACGGACAACTATCGAAATAATTTCTACTAATGGCCGCTGGTCGAAGTTTTTTGCTGATGAGCTGTGCCGTGCAACACCAAGTAAACATTACTTTCATATAGATGTATCGAAAATCCTTTAGGTCTGCAGGGTATCACGGAAAATGGCCAACAATGCATGCTTGCATTGCTACGTCCTATAATCGTATTGATTATAAGTTGTTTTTTTTTTATTCGGCAATTCAATACCTTTTCCAGTTGGATTTGTCATTAGTTTAATAAAATTCTGACATTACGATCATTTGAGATCTGTAATAAAATACCTAGGTTTTATACAAGCTCTGAGCTCATTCTTCGCCTTGTCTATTTGATCACCCGCTATCGATTTCGAAAGTAATTCCATTAGTAGCTACTCAAAACATCTAGAGGGAAAGGTATCGTCTTTCCGACCTTTGAAAAGGCCTCTATACGTTACAGTCGACACAATCACAAAAGGAAAATTTTAGTGCAGTTAATTTTTGTTGCCAAAATGAATAATCTCCGATTTACGCAACTATAGCGTACCCTAAACACAGCCGTATCGAACTAATACTGTTCGAAGAAAGGTGTTTAAAGCGGTTTACATTTAATTGGCTTATGTTAGGCATATGGCCTAGATTAGGCCTAGTTGACTCTACTGGCGATTGCTGCAACACGACAGTATCAAATTCACAATAGAAATGCTGGCTAGACATGAGAAGGGATCGGAGTTTTAGGTGGTCGGGAAAAGCGTTTCTTCTGGTTTCGGACGCTGCTTTCGGTCGGTAACACTATCTAGTGCCAGGGAGACGCAGCTAATCCTTCACAGTCCCAGCAAAAATGTTACCAAAACAGTGTGGCCCCTTTTAATATGAACATCGATATTAGTGGCGCCAACGTCGCTGCGCTTTGTTGCACGCTGCACATGTATGTGGCACGCTTAGTGCATACTTGTATGTCGATACTAGTAGCATGCACAGTGCCCCGCTAATCCAACTGCTCCTCTTAAACATTATTAGTAACGTAAACAGCAACCGAAGCGATTGCAAAACAAACATGCACTAGATGAAGATGTAACGAACGCCATCTGCAAATATATAAACGTATGTCTTCAACAAACGTGAAAATTAAGCATCAATAACCTGGATGTTTCTGTTGTAGCTCAATCTGCATTTACTTTTTTACCTGACTTTTCTCAATAGCAGCTGTTTATTTAGACGAACATATCTATGATGAAGTTGAAGGTAGTACCTATAATTCGACAGTTCCTCCTTTCCGTTTGCACAGCCTTCCACAACAATATCTATATATAAAAATCTGTTGCTACTTTTGCTGTCGGCAGCAACGCATCGTGGATAACTAAATTCAATTCGAAATATAGACGAGCAGTGAGACACGCGCAGCTTAAAGTTGCAGCTTGTTATATTGGAAATTCAAGAAAGCTTAAGACACTCCAAAGAATAACTTATAATTCAAACCAGAACACTTTCTGATTTACCGGGTCGATTACCTACCCATTTAGCTATCGCACTATTTGAAACAATGGTGCGGAAAAGTACTAGTTTTCAACTTAACGGTAGAGTTTTGCGTAAAAGAAGAAACCTGCATGAGTATTACAAGGAGTATTAAAAAGGACTGACTTTATAAGACTTTAAAGGACTTTGATAAGCGTTTTCGCTTTGACCGAAATCGATATTAAAATAAAGGAAGCTGATAGAGAAACCGTTTTGCTGTCCGTGCGCTGTCAAATAACTACAGCACAATTTTGGTAACACTTCTTTCCGTGTTTGATTCTACAAAAAAATATCCGTCTCTATTTAAAAAATCGTCCGAAAAACCTGTAGGTCTATCTGACTAATAATGATAATGTGGCCGTATATGAAAAGGTGCCTTACAATGGACCGTCGTAAAACGGCTTTACACGTGTTTAGCACCTTGGGCTCTTCGTATCCTCAATCGTAAATTTTCAGTCACCCTGTGTTATTATCTGCTATGAAAAACGTAGGACAAGTAAACTGTCTACTGAAACAGGACTAGGCTTTCAAGTGGTTTCACTATTGAAACTTTGTCACAAATCGTAAATTTATCTTAGATTTGATGTGTTTCTGTATAAGCGATCTCCGCTAAACAGTATCTACTTTCCGGAACGATTCTGAGAGGATAGCTATTTTTATGAAGACTTTGGCTGTAAAAGGAGGCATTTTCCTAGCGGTCCCACAACGTACGCTTCAGCCACCAGGAAGATTATAGTCCTTTATCCTGGCTACGAGTTAATATTAGTAGTCTGAGGAAGATTTTATCAACCAAATATGCTTCAAGGAGACTATTATTGATGATATTTTTAGCTTAAGTACATTCGTCATAAGCGAATATTCTTTGACGCTTGCGCGCTTGAAAATGTGAGGTACGTAAAAGAAAAATGTATGCGCTCATTAAGTAGGCTAATTATAGTAGGAATACGTATGAACAACCTATTGCCAGGGAGCTTCGCAAGACCGAATTTTAATTAAAGCAAAAACAAATGCTATCATCCTTTTTTCTTTTGTCTGCATTTCCAAACGCAATACCCCCGCCGTTGTTACGGAGTAGTTGGGTGGTTTACTATATCCAAGTGAAAGACTTGTCCGGCGATTTAGCAAACTACATATTGCTTCCTTCGTTTCACAAACGAGAAAAAACATCTAAACGCGTAGACGTAATTATAGTAGCACTCTAGGGGTCACTAAAATAACCCAAAAATTTATTTGAATATTTCCGTCTATTTTCTAGTGTTTTGAAGCTTGTCGAAGCTTGTTTATTTTTTTTAAGAAAATTGGTTCATCTATGTGGATTATCTAACGGTCAAAAAGCATGCCATTATACAGCTAGCTGCGAAAAAAAACTTTGGGATCAGAGACCTTTTATCGATACGAAATATGGAAAGCCGTTATAGAAACCAGCGTGTTTGCCGATCGTGCTGTCCAGCGGACATTGCATAGCGGCAGAGGCGACTGACAGGGTATGGCCTTTAAAGCTTTGCCACCCAACATATTATAAGTATCAAATGTTCGTAAAGTAAAATATTCGTAGAGTTCAAATCAGGCAGTTGTCTGTATAAAACACTGACGCACCATAGAATGCAATGGTTATGGATGAATACCTAGAAAATCCTAAGTTAGTGGTCGTCTGTTCAATGAGAACTGCAAACCTATTTTTTTTCTAGAAATTTGTCACAACTAAACAAGCGCAAACAACTTGATTTTTGTGTAGTGAGTTTTTAATGTGTGCTGAGATGGAATGCGTCTTGTGAAAGCAAAACATGAGCGTTGTTCTCACAATCGAGCTGAAATGTATTAAGGAAACTGCAAAAGCTGTCTTTAAGACTTTCACTTGCCAGGGCAATCTCAAAAATATAGCCCATAAGATAAATATAGGGAAAAAAAATATTGAAAAAAAAACTGCGGACTCGAAACGCTGGCTTCAATGCATTGCAAGGGCCTATTGTAGATTCTTAGGGGAGACATAATACCGTGTTGCCTCTCTATTATGCTACAATATAGAGTCCTTTGGACGCCTAGAGAGAACAAGAGGCTTCTTAGGCAAGCATCGTACGCGAAAATCGATAGTAGCCTAATGGACATCACGATCAGCGCCTTTCAAGTTCTACACGTTATTTTTGACCGAGCCTCTTTCAACCGGAGTAATCAGTCAATGACAAAGATGTTAGAAAAGTAATTTTTCCGGAATAGAGATTGCAATGCATGGACTTGTGTATGTGGAAATTTATCCACGAACGTCTACCGTTTGACCACCATGAGCTTCGCTGGAGGGTTGCTCACCTGCTGCCTGAGAAATTCTACGTAACGAATAAATTGAATGAGGTAATGCCTTAAAATAAGAATCGCAATAGGGTTGAATTGCAGAGCTTTGAAAGGGTCACCTGATATATTATTGCAATAATACATATATCATTTAAGGCTTCTCTTTTTGTAGGACATCAAAAAAAATCGAACCGGCGAGTTCTTTGGGCAATTTTCGCTTACAACACAAAGGTGTGTTTGCCAAACAAATACTGCATACTAACATTTCCTTCTATTCGTTGCTTTTTCTTTTGCTTCTTACTTACATGTTATTGGCATTTATTAAGGACTCTTGCACGCCAGTATCGTATATTCGTGTATTAACCGAAAAGTTTTTGCCTTTTTTCAAGCAAACATGAAATCCTTATCGAATATTTTCATAAGAAGAATGAAGTGTTCTGTCGGGTAATGAACTATAGCTCCGAATAACGATGTTACTTAATTGATAATTTCGGACCAGGCAGGCATGTGGAGAACACCGGTCGTACTTATCACAATCTTTCGAAAGTAGACTGCCCCTCCTTTTAGTAAAATGATATGTAGTGACTTACCCACTGTATGATTTGGCTATGGTATTTCTGCTGACTCCGTTTACATGGCAAGGTTCTTCTACTATCCCGGTTCACGATCCCATTGGCCGCATAGCTGCTATTCGAGACAAGGTCACCCGTTATTAAGCTACTTAGAAAAAAGGTCGTAAAAATCGTGCTGGTTATAAATTGAACTTCGATGTTTGGCATGTTAACACCCGTGGACGCGTAAAGTTACACCAAAATTTACCTCGCTATGTTTAAATAGGTCATTCTTTCTATTTAAATTCTTCGCCTTCATCTACATTGTCACATCAATACGTTTCCTGTAACCTTGACGTCCAGGTTTAATAGCGAAACATTGTCTGCTTTCCGTCTGAAGCTTTACAAAATGTAGGGCCTTTTTCCACTGGCACGTTTCGGTTTGGCGACCATGTGTTGTACAGTTCAGCCGTCTAGATACTGCACAGCTATTGTCGCGTAATTAGCTATCTCTGTCGCTCTTTATCGTGGCGTCCTTTCGCGGCACGTTCGTATCTATACGACATAGGCTGTGCTGTACTTTTTATTCCTATTATCTTCAATCAATTGTTCAAACAGCTGTTACCTACATCTTATCATTCTTCATTGCCGTTCGGCCTTGTATAGAATTGATATCTACGTTTCAACGTTTTCTTTAGGCTTTATTTATGGGATAACTCATATGAAATGCTACGTTAATTTAAAAAGCTATTGATTTTGGTTGACAGGTACGATCGGCAGAAAGACAGGCCATAATATTACAGAAAGCTATTAGATATCGTTTGAAACTTTTGTGAAACGTGCTAACTAAGGTTTTTTGCAACATATTTAAGGAGATTCTTCGACCAACCTTCAATGCAGAATCGGTAACGACTTACTTGTGGTTACCAATGCATTCGTTTAAAACCTTCTTAGTGGTCAAAAATATCTATAATGTTCACGTGAATGGGTGAGCCTCAACGCCCTGTATCTCAAAAAGCATAAGAGAGCAACTTCTGAAACAAACCAGACAACTACATTTCGTAATCGAGAACGATTTTTTGTATGGTAATCGATAAATAAACATGGATAGTTTTTGGGCAATTGCAAACTTTATTTTGCGAACTCTATGCTTAGGTAATTTGTTAAGTAAGTTTGTTATCTTCTTGTTTTATAAATAAAATAGAATATCGATCGACACGGATACAATACGATTACCTCAAGTCCTTATAGTGTAATGCACGTTTCGCTTTCGTACTTATTTATTTGCTATTATACAGTTAGTTTCATTGCCGGACGTACAATTCAGGCTGATAGTTACATTATAAGAACTTGGTTTTTTAATGGCTACGCGCCATAATTCTGTAAAACCCTTCACGGGTAAATGATGCAAACGTTTAGGTAATTTAACGAAACAAGCCTTTGTGCTGAGAAAAACCGAATTCGTCACTAACTTGCCCTCTTTTATCGAAACTTCATTTGTAATGACCTGTAATCTGAGAAGTCAACTTCACTGAACCGTCTACAAAGCAGACAAGTGCTTCACGGATGAATAATTTCGCACATCATAAATTCAGTGACGGAGCCCATGCAGTGTTTGTATTAGAATGCCTGGTAAGAAATTGAAGGCCCAAACGCAATTGGCACTGCTTTGAAAGCATCATAATCTGCTGATGGGGTAGAATATACATAGAGCAGACGGTTGCCTAAAATGCGTCTATACACAACATGCAAACCTATATTAACGGAAGCATTTATTATATATTACGAAAAGGTAGGATTATGAGTCATTATTCGCCTGAATAGTAGACTTGTTGGAAATATTAATTTTACTTTTTTTTTCCTTTCACCTTGAGGCCATTTTGTTGACTTGACATAAGTAAAACTTGATAAGACATGTCACGGTAACAGTTTGGTAAACACAGAGGTATAAATGTAATCAATTTATTTACGATTGCGATGCCCCTATCGAGACAGGCGCACTTTCCTAGCGTATGATTTTTCTATTCTGACATAGCTAATGAGCACCGGTGTGTAAATTCACGAAGCTAATAAATTTGTTCTGTTTTTGCCCATAAAATTGAATGCAGACTCTTCGAATTTGGAATCATCAATACTCCTCTGCGAATTTTCACTTACTTCGTACCTATGCTTTTAAATTAAGCGGTAAACAACTTCTATGGGAATATTCCCCTTTAAGGCGTCTTTGCATTCAATTAGGTTATCGGTTACGTATCATTGTACCTTGCACACCTCGTCGATACACCCTACTTAGATCCAAGAGGATCCAATTAGGTTAATAGGATGGTCAGTTCGTGAACGTGCGAAACAATGCTTCGTGTGTTATAACATGTTGAGCAATGCGTTAAGTCATTGACCGCCAAATACTTAAACGGGTCATAGAACAATTATTGCATCTTGTCTTTTCTACTAGCTTTTTTTTTTTATGTTCACGCTACCCTGATTTGACCTGTACTTCTGTCGTGTGCGTACTGAGAGTCGAAGAAGCAGCGTTCCAAACAGGTCAGAAACGTTGTGTTCTATTAAGGTTGGTAACGCCGCAGCGCTCCGCGTCCTGTTAACGAGCGTTAGTAATTGCAGACAGTTTCCAAGAACGATATTTTTAATAACTACTTCGTTGAGTCCGTTCATATATATAAATTGAGGAGTTGCGGAATTAATCGAACGCTTGAGATCATGGAAATTAGCTGCGCGTAGATTTGTTCCTACCAAACAAACTGGTATAATCAGTGGACTCTTACAAGAAGATAAAAAAGAAACGTTTCGATATTTAGGATACTGCTGTTGAGTGCTGCTACAGAAGCCTAACCTTTAGCTTGGTCCGTCTATCTGACTTCGGACTCAAACTACCTCACATATCCTAGTGTCAAGCCTAGCAGGTAATCATTACCATCGCATCATTACAGCGTTAGTAAGCACCAGCCATATATATCAAGCTATTACAACTGAATCCGGTGAACGACAATTGCCCCTGAAAGACAACATTTAGTTGGTGAATTCTCCGGTCCTCTAAAATATTGTAAGTGAGAACCGGTCGACTCGAACAAAAACTGACTGAAAAAGAACGATACCATTTTCAAGTCTTTATTTATGAAACATTGTAGCACTATGTAAATTCATCGAAGATCGGCGAAGACATGATGCAAGGGGATTTTAATAGAGAGCACGATACATCAGTGGTGCAAACGTTTCAAGAACAGAGGCTGGATTAATCCAGCAAGAAAGTAACCAGAAGCAAGAAAGTAAACAGATGTCCGCACCCGGACGACAAAAAGGCATTGTCGCAGTTCAGGAAGCGTTTTACCAAAATCGCGTTTGCAATCTATGGGCTTCGTAGAACAAAACTGGAATTTCATATGTAAGACGTTACACCCTCACAACACAGAGACTGAAAATGCACACAAAATGTGAATAAAAATGGGTCCCAGGTGACTCCAGGCCAATTGGGCCAGTTGATGCGTGTGATGTATTCCACAGCGGAATTTCGATCAACAAGATACTTGCCTGGAATATACGGTCGCTTTAGACGAAATATGGTCCAATATCTTTCGCTAGCCGAACAGGGACGGGGACGATGGCGTCGTCCTGGAAATTGGGTTCGGAGGTTACATTGGGTAGGTTCGGACGTAAGTTGGTGGTAACAGTGGCAATAAACATCAGAAGCACGCGTTCAGCTTATTTTCATGCTGAACTTACTTCCTGGATTGAGCAAAGACACATCCAACGTTGGTTTTAACCTGCTTATTCTTTCGATTTATGTCCGTGTGATTGGGGAATTTCCATGCTCTAAGAAGGCAACTGGTAAGTAAGCATATTCCGTTACAGGTTTACCAGAAAACCATGATTTGGAAAATGATATATAGGTGATATATGATTGTCCAGAGGCTGCAGGAACGCTGGTCCAGGTATGTAAAATATAAGGTATGGATGTGATATATATATTATGATAAAGGTATTATCAATGTCCGCTTTCTAACTTGGCTGACATCTGTATTGAGCGTCCATAGACAGGTCTTAACTGAACCAGTTCACTAACACTTTAGGTAATTACTTCAGCTACAAAGTTGTCGTAGAAGATCGAGCCTCTCCAAGAACCAAGAAGTTCACAAAATGTCACAATACGTAGGGCACAATAGATCCGCATTAGAAAAAAGTAGAAATGTTATAAAAAACATTACTCTAGCTGAACTAACTAATAGAATACTGTCGCCTGAACTGTGTTCGGGCTGTTATAATGAATTCGTTGTGAATGAGGTAACTATCGGCGAAATATTGGATGAGCTGATTGGATATGGATGATTATACGTCTAAATGCGTCCTGGTCGTAAATGGTACTAAGTGTCTAAAGGATCTAAAGGTCTTACGAAAGGACCCACAACGAATCCTAAGCTAGAAACTTTATGTTAATATATTTATCGAGTAAACTTCGGTAATTAAAAGTTTAAGTTATGTCAATTCGATTCTAATGCCTGGATCAAAAAAGTAGAGTTGCTAATTCTACAAATACGGCAAATCCACAAATTGCAAATGAACGGCTGCGGTATAACGTACAAATTTCATGTGTTTAGAAAGCATGCGAACTCAAAAATACGTTTTCAGAATAACACACTGCTTTTTCTTTTAAAGTGTGATACCAAATTTACCACAATAAGGGAAATATTCAAGTTATAAAAACACTACCAGAAAGTCTGATAAGTCAGGACCGCATCTGTGGGTAACCAAAAACCTTTAGGTGTGAGAGACATTATACTAGCCGGTAATGCTGACTGACGCGTTCCGGCACATCTGCACGGTCTGTCCAAAAATTTTTAAGGACATTCGACGCTGAACGTTACAAAGAGGAAACCGTAGCATTAACGAGCAGGCTCCCGTCGCAGGTCTCTCGGGAGGAGGGTCGATGCCCACGTTTTTGCGGTAGGCCCGAAACTGATTTCATCAGTAGGAAACTAAGATCTTATTGTACAAGGGAATTTAATTCCATGTCGCTCTAGTTCCTGTAACGTGTTTGCTCTTTGTCTGGCATGAAAGCGTTATACGACGTTATGCTCATCTTAAATGATTTCTACTCTTTCTCGATTTAATCTATAATAATATAATTGACTCCGTATAAATCCAGATCCAAGAAAAATCTTCTTGAATCGTTTCCAGAACCGTTACGGTTGTTTTTTTGAAGGAAAAATTCAACGTGTCACACCTCTTTTGCCTTGCCAATTTTAGACTTGCTAGTTATAGCCTCTGCCGTCGAACCACATGTTTGTAGTGCCAGTAAAATTTCACTCTTGAGTAATATTGGCATGCTTATAATGCCTGATGATTTTAACGGTCGAAGTAGCAGAACTCTCATACGTGATAGTGTTTCTGGACCGCGGCGTACGACCGGCATGGTTATTCTAGCATTGCTCTAAAGACCTGTCAGGACAGGAAGCATCAACACAAACAGCCTGGAGGGAACGAACAGGACAGAAAACTGCTATACTTATTTCCTTTCTTATTAACAGGGTTTTTACTCATTATTTATGTTTTCATTTTTATGGGATGCTTTGCAGATAAACAATATAAGCTTATATTGAATAATAAAGAAATATTTGCTTTTAGTTGTCCACCAAAAGAGCTGGTTGTCATGTAAGCATAAGCTCTGGCAAAATCCACCGCTTTTCAGCACCAAACCAAATACTTTGGAGGATCAAAGTGTGTCTATGTCCTGACTTTGACTTGAGCCATTTCTCTGCATTTCCGGTTGCGGGCCGAGACGTCACTTTCGTACTGTCGTAGGGAAACTTGTATAACAACTAGACCCCGTTCATTTGCATTGTGGCGTCAGGAGTTTTTTGGCGACGAAGCTAGTAAATGTTGTCATTGCTTAATACAAGCTAGTGATTATTGATCGTATATCTGTCTGTCGTATATCAAACATTTTATCCACTATCAATGCATTTCCTTGGACAAGTAAGTATCGCTGGCTTTGCCACACGGCTTGTTCATTTTTTCAATGTAATAAAAAACGTTTTGGAAACGCCTGCTTGTATAGGATAGAACTATTTGCAATCAATCACTGGGATCATTTTCGTATGATAGTATTTCATATGTGTAAGTTTAAATTACAAGTAGTAAGCATGGGGTGGGTAAAACTCGTTTTTAAGCATTTTCATTACACAATATATATATATAATTACGGTTCCGACCCACTAAGTAAGCAACGTCTGCAAGGTGGAAGGTTTCGGTAAATTCGAAACTTCAAATATATTGAAAATCACTTCATGAAGTAGCCTGTTGACATATGCATCTTACTCAACTAAGATAATGTTTCTTCTAGAGAAAACATGGTCCAGCGCGGACCGACCGGTAAGAACATACGTGTTTCCGGTAACTACCAATAAATGAAAAGTCGTTCATGCAAAATGCATCAATTCTACCGTACTTATTACCGCTAGCGCACATAGTCACGCAATAAAATCTCTCTAGCGACTTTTCCTACCTTTGTTGAACTCGATTGCTGCCATTGCGATCGAATATGAAACGACAGTAGGTTTGAATCAAGACCTACAATTTAGATCTTGTTAGCCTTAAAAGAAGCCGCTTTTCTGATGGTGTTAGGTCGCTGGCCTGCGTTCTTGAGATAGCTTCGTTCTGCAACTATAGATAAGAAATCAAGCATTTCCGATCGACCACAACAGTACCAACAAACAGGTTTTCCAGTTTTTATTTTTATCTGTATACTTTTCACCAGAGCGCACTGTCTGTTAGTGACGCTGAATAAAGTCCTTTATGTATAAGGTATCTGGGCTTAGACACGCGGTATATTAGCATCTGTGTTAAGTAAAAGTTGCTGAGTAACAATATTTGCCTGCAACAGAGACTCAACTCCGATGGTGGACATGCTGAAATCCAGGCGCCTAATATAATGGCTAATACGAGTTTTGGACCCGAACTTTGTTTTTGCTGTTCGAATAATGAGTCTGTGTACAATCAACGATAGCTCATTTCAGGCAAGCCAGATTGTCGTGAAAGAAGGTTTACTGATTATCCCTGTATCTGTCTCAAACGTGCGTACTTAACCCGTAACATTGTATCACAACTGTAAATATATTAATAATAATAGAGGTAATAGCTTTTATTAACAAAGAAGCCATTATTTTCAGAAAGTTCTATGAAAAAACGCAACTTAAACAAAATATGAAATTCAGACTTTGCATCGTGTCTCTCACGAAGGCATATTGATAATAAACTTAAAAATTAGCTTATTTAAGAGGTGTAAGTTAAGGTGCAATTCCCGATTCCGATAAACCAGGCGAGCAGTTAAAGCTATGTGATGTTGATGTTTATTTTAGGCATGTACAATTTAACTGCGTTATGTATGGTCTCTACCAATAGTTTTATAATAAAAAAAAAAAAAGAAATATTACTATGAAAGTTATTTTTATACTACTACAGGAAATGATTTTCCGTAATACTTTCAAGCGTCTCTGTTGTCCAAGAACTTTTTGCTTTGGCTGACTTGATACTTTTTTCTAGCTGGTTTGCCCTATTAGCCTTAGCGTAAAGATAAGAGAGGCTTAGGTCAAATTAAGTCTCACGATAGCAGTACATTTTGGGAACAAAAACAAGTCCCGTACGTTGAGGGTAGCCGCTAAACGGCCCATCGAAATATCTTAACCCATCAGCACGATACATCGATACTTACTCGCACCTGCGGCCTTATCGATGGAATTAGCGCAAGCCTTAGGAAATTTTCCGTGAAAACTATTCATCCACGACGCCATTTCTCCCAAAGCCGATATAACGATATAAAGAGCTTCAGATAAGCTCTACTAATATCATTTGGCATTCATCTTTGGATGATTGTTACGCGATTAACTACACAAAACAAAGCTCAGCATACGTAGATAAGACAAGTTGATATGCAATACGAACTTTGCACCTAGTTAACGAGCAAACTATCAGAATATGTACCCAATGAGGACGGCTGATTTGGACATTTACGACACTAAATTCAAATAACCAATTATATGAAACCATTGTTCTGAGTGTAATTACAATAGACGTAAAAACCGGACCGGTTTTCTCACAATGAATTGCCTTTTTGATAGCTTTTGACCCTATTTTAGAGGCTTATTTTAAGGCTTTCAGTTCATTATTTGTTAGGCAAAAGGGGAGATCCATACGCAAAAGCTGTAGCTGTTAACGTGGGCTGTTTATTGATATGAATTGAATCTCTATCGAAGGTTGGTTCTCCTAATAAAACGGTATTTTTTTACAAAAAGGTCTATTTACGAGGTACGAATCGAAAGATCGCGATGATCTCAATCTAAATAACCCTCAGGTTTATCTACCTAAGTGCCTGTTATCTTAAACGAGTGGTATGCTTTTTCCCACAAGGAGTTCTATATGGCGGAAAAGATTAAGTAGCAAGCAAGAGCCTGTGATAAACTCAACCCAGCTAATCTGTATGTTCATATACCTAAACCTATGCTGCTTTTTAATGCGAATTTTTCCAGCCGATTTGTTTTGCCGCCCGATTGGTACGTTCTTTTTTAGACGAGGGTCTATGTAGGGGAGGTCGTCCGTGGCCGGAATCAAGAACTGAACGAACATTGTAATACGCTGAACGGTACAGTTATTAATGTTCCTATATTTCAAATTAGTTGTTCGTTCTCGAGAAAAGTTAAATAGTAATAAGTATACGTCTCGTTTGTTTACGCCAACTGCGTTCGCGTATATGACGTCGTCACCGCTGGCAGCTGGCAGGCCGTCTTTAACAGCACCGTGGTAGCAAGGCTTCTTTTATTGGCGACGTTCACACGGCGAGAAGCTGACGTTTTCGTTGTTCTTCCGGTTGCTGTTTCATTGATGTTTAAGAGGAAAGGCTGTCGGTCGCCATCATTGTTGCCATCGTCTTAACACGCTACGCAGTTTAACGGTGTAACTGCCCAAGCAAATCTGGTATCGAGCGACACGGTAGATACCGACATCGTGCGCGCCGGTATACCATATAGTCATGAGTAGCTCAATGCAATTTCTCGGAAAAGTTAGTTTATAGCTATCGTCGCATAGTTCAATACATACTGCCACATCACTGCTAAAACTTACCAAAACGTCCGTATTGTTTTGTTCATGTTTGGCGCGTAATTGGAGCAAACTTTCACCAAACGCGCCACTACCATTAGATTCAATTGCTAACTAGTAGTGCGATTATACTGCCAAATAAGATCAATATGTAGTGGATTTTAAAAATACGTAGTAAAAAGCTTGGTAATTCTAATAATAAATTAATTATGTAGCAAATGCGATAGTACACCGCTACGCTTATCTGCCAATAGATGGAATTACGGAGATTCGATAAACTGACTTAAATCTAACAGCGGTTCAGGTGGGTGATCTAACTCTGTGACGCCGGAAAATTCTACTACAAGGTTTCTTGAAGACAACTCTGGGCGTTGGGGGCAATGAACGAACGTTGTTGAGCTCTATTCCTTCACCAACGCTACAACTGATAAAGGAAAACTTACAGACCCGTTATTACGTGTTCACGTGCACCAACAAAATGTAGGCCTTTAATTACGTAAACGATACGTCCTCTGTATTCGATTCAAGGTTTCACAATTAGTTGCAACAACATGTAGGAAGGAACATGTCGAGAGACGTGCGAAAATAGTGACGATAAACTCCTTATGAACGGTGGTTCATCGCATGACTAAAAGTGATCTGGCGGGCACACCCATCATACCACGACACTGTCAATAAACGTTTACCACTTTTGAAAGCAATGAGATTCATTACGCTAGTATCGTTTACTAGAACGAATAGATGGAAAGCAGAGGAGGCTTACGCTTTCCTGTACAAACTGCCACCCAGAGTGATCGACCGTATGTTGCAATGACCGTCTCTGCATTAAAGAAGGTGCATTCAGAAGGTGTGCTAGTGTCGTCTTTTGCGTGCGGGGCAAACTAATAAGACCTGACATTTCTTAGCGTATGTCCAGATTCACTCGCTGTGGCTGAGGAAGAATAAATATGACATTGTAGTATCCATACGCTGCCGTTCCTGTTTAATGGCGCAACCCTATGCAGCATTAGGTGAAGCTCAACAAAGCTTTAGGGAATTTTTCGTCTTATATTGGTTCTGTTCTTCGGCTTGCTGTTATTGCAACAGCAGCTTACGTTAAAAACAAACCGGAAGACATGTTACCCATGAAACACTTGGTTTCGGGAGCACTGAAAGCTATGTTTATCGTTGTCTTAAGATATATGTAAAAATAAACATTGGTAAAGCTTCTTTCCTTCATACGCTTCGTATCTTCTTTCATTTTCGAAGTAAAGTCAGTGTTCAGTCACACAGACTTGCATAAACCCAATTAAATCATTTGAAGCATTAAGACCATAATGCGAAATAAAACGAAATCTCCAGTTTTTGACCTATGAAAGGGGTATTATTTTACTTGATGCCCTATGTTTTGATACATACATCGGCAATTACTTTAAACTGCTTACAGTCCACGTGATTTTGGTAGCTGGCATCAGTATTTTGTGATACAGCTTCTCCCAGCGATAAATGCCCTCACACTTTGGAGTATGTTCTTGATGCAATTTTCAGCTGTCTCATCTATGAACGGATTCTGTTGCCATATAATGATTTTTTCCACAGACATCTGGAAGTTTTGTTACTTACTGTCTGTTCCGAACTTGTGATTTTACGATTTTTCAAACTTTGCTATAGAATTGAGATCTGCAGGATTAGCAGCCCACAGCAGCATCTGAGCATCATTGGCAATGAGTGACAAAGTGCCGCATCGTGCATAAAAACGTAATCACGGAGCCATTTTCGTACCTGAGGCAGCACCTAGCTCTTGGCATCATCAGCATATTCTTGCTGCTTTACTATTATTTCGGCGAAGTACGTCATATTTACCATAAATTATAGACCATATCATAATTTTTGATCTGTATCGGTACGATGCAGTTTCGAGAGACCATCCAGTAAGGCGTCCGAAATGATGACAGATGTTGGTAAAATGAGACTGTTGTGAAAAACAGACCTTTTTACCAAGTTCTCAGCGGTCCAATTTTTGACTTGGTCTGCCAAATGAAGATCGGTTCGTTCTATTCGAACGTGTACAAATTGGGTTTCTTGGCAAGGTTACTGCTTCAAGCCCAGGCTTATTTTAAGGTCGGCAGCGAAGGGTAATTGTTGATACAGCAATTTTCTAACTTACTCACTCAAGGTTTACCTAACGTACACTACACGAGACGAACCGATCGTTTTGGAATTAATAAATAACCATGTGATGCTCCCACTTTGTAGGACACTTGTTTCGAGTTTGGTTACCATTTTTATGCAAAGGTAACAGCAAGTTTTGCGATCTTATATTTGAAAACACGGAACATTTTAGCAGTCTTATTACGCATATTTGTCATATAATGTCATATAACGATAACAGCTGTTTCCCTTCTTATTTCACGTATGGAAACACCATTTACTAGGTGCTCAGCGCCGACGATATACAACGCACTGACTGTCATTCGCTATAAATCGTGCACCCTGGAAATGCTAAGATTCGATTCAAATAAGCGACTACGTCTGCGAACGCTGAAATATATCGTTTGTCACTAGGTTTTATGGGCGTGTAGTGGAAGGTAGAATAATGCTGGTTCATAAACCAGAAAATATCTTGCTTTAATGGTGCGCAGTTGGCCTTGAAAGGGTAAATTAAGGTAAATGTAGATTATATTATTCAAAAATCAGTAAAAAAAAAAGTGACATCATAACACAAAACTCCCACCATTACCACTGCGCATTGCCTACATGTCTTCGACATGTTGCCATTAAGTTAAAACACTATACTTATATAATATAGATGTTTATTAAATGTTGTATACTTTTCGATTACACGGTTGGCAGAGATATATATCCACAGTCTAGCTCATACGCTTTCATAGCAAGAAACAAGTGGATCTGTTAGGGAGTTAGATATTGATCGCAAGTGGACGATGGCATCGCTTCGTCACATTCTAAAACTTTAATTTAGAGCACTGTCATTTAGCGGAAACTCGGTCGGTATCTTAAGCAATAGCAGAAAGAAAAACGTATACGTTAGATTTACTGGCAAATTTTCAAACGTAAGCAACATTACTAAGTGAAGGAAGCTGGTCGTACTGCAATCATTAGGTGTTCGCCTCCGGGCGGCAAATAGCAAAGCAAGTTCGCAATTCTGTACTGATGCATCTATGGCTGACTAATTGTCTTCCACCAGAAAGTACAGAATATTTTTATCTAACGGTACGTGAACGACACAAGCTCCTCGGACGACCTATCAAAGCAGATACGTTGGTTCACAAATAAGCACGGGCTACTATGGAATTTCGAAATATGGAACGAGTCCAATTTAACGAGTCAATTACGCCCAAACTGTTTACGACAGCAATGCATATTGTACTGCTGAATGACAGCACAAACAGGGAGACGTCACCGCGTGACCACTATCACGCTACTAAATTCTATTTCCATTGTGATCAGCGCGCTGTTAAGCAGGTACGGCAGAAAAAGATTACGAACACCCCGCGAATGTACAAATTCGAAATATTCGCTGCTCGCATCTCTAACGGCGGTACATTGGCCCCCGATAACATAGCGGACCGATAGTAGCTGATCATGAATCAGCCAGTGGATAACTTTCGAGAACCGACGCGTTCACCTTTCAGTTTGGATATACCTAAAGCAGCTAAAAGTCGTTTTACTAACGCGCTGATCTCTTTCGTCACGTGTTATATACGAAAAGCTAATAGAATTTCTCTCCATATCCAACCGACGTACAGTTGTCACGTTCTAAATATCCGACGTATGACCTAAAAACCCACGCCACACAGCTGAATCAATACCGAATGGAAATTGCCGATCTAAAAGGGTTTAGGGTTGATCCACGCATCTTCAGTTTTGTAATTAATCTACTACGGCTGCGTTCTATGTTTCCGATGACCCAAATTCACAACATTCAGAACTGGTGCCCAATTGCATTGTAGCAGTTTACCTAAATACTTCAGGGCACAGTAATCCAGTGACTACTCTAATCTTATTCCCGTTCCTCCTACATACGGCTTAACGACGACCTTCTCCCTGCAAGATTAAAATGTATTTTTGGGGCTCGATGAGCCAGGTGAACCAACGTTATCACAATCGGCTTCATAAACAAGCCCGTCAACTTCCAAAAGCGGTCACCCTGAGACACATTTATGCCTGCGCGATATACAAATAGGCTTAATGTCTGCTAGTCCTGAGTGTCTATTTTAGATCTTTTTGAGGCTGACAATGCACGTCTCATTCACCATGAATACGATCAGCAGCCATACCACACGGTTCGAGCAGAACGCCGAAGCACGTCATACGCAGTATGGAGATGTCAAAACTCTACGCCCAAGCACCACCGGCGGGCATCATAGAATTGCCGTTAGTGCTGCTATAGAGCTTGGTTATTCTGACATTTTTTGACTCTCTTCTACGACAACAGCTAGTACGTAACTCAAGATATTGTCTAGCCGCTCAACGGCTAGACATAGAACCGATTGCTCTATCTCAGGCTTAAAATATTATTCATTTCGTTATTACATTGAGAGGAAGCATATTTTTCGTAGAGCCGAAGTGATTGTCTACTCTATCGAACTTCAAAAACGCAGCTTACCACAACCTCGTATGCTCATCTCTTTCAATGAGGCTGACAAGGTACGAACCATAGCAGATATCGACCAAATTATTTCGCTCGAAATCCTATCACAAATACCGATCTGTACAGAGTTTCTACCAACACGATGATTTATACGTGCAGCTTTGCACCGTGGGGCGATCAACGGGGTTCTAAATGCAGATGAAGGTTTCTCAAAAAATGCCGCGAAGGAAACGACACATACATTCATTCATTCATTACTCGATAGACCGGCCTGATGACACGACGGTCAAGGACCACAGTTACCGAAGGCGCCGAACTGCGATCGGAAATATGTCCGGCTAAAAACGCATGCTTTGTACATTACGTTTATATCTGCAATCAATATGGAATATTGTGCAATGATTATGGCAGCTAACTACATCTGTCAATATCTATTCAAAGGCAATGACAGCATGTTATTAGGTGATAGCAATTACGTCGCTGACTGTGTCAAAGAACGATGATCTTAGATCTCGAAAGTCCTGTATTCTAACAAACCGACGCCTTTTTACTTCACAGTATCGCCAACAGATGAATAATTAATTACCCGTCACACTCGCCGCTTCATTGGAACTAAATCAGTTCGATAAGCTCGATGTACTGAAATATCCAGAAAGTTAATTCGATACACACGCAAATTGTGCCCACACTTGGATATAAACGTCTTGGCTATCCCGACCAAAACGCTTCTGCTACACGACCATAACGGACCGTCAACATGTTATCCAGATGTGACAGTAGCGGCTGGACTGTTAGAATGTTCAATATATTTCGTACTAGAAATGTAGCGTAACCAGACAAAGGTCGTATGCGATTCGTAACCTACTTCTATTGATCGTCACAATCTCTAGTGGCCCTGTTTTGCCACACCGACTTAACGATTAACCTTGTAATAGTGGTAACGTTGCGTGCGAACGCGCCGTCTTCATCACATTTGAAATCAAATCACAGCTCTTGGCAGACGCGCACACACAGACCCCAGTCTTTCGCAAATCGGGAACATGGTCCTAATACCCAACGCTCATCATGACACCAGATATCAGAGAATTTTCACTTCAGACACGATTTTCAAAACAATTATGGCAAGCATAAAGTCAAACGAAGGATCGTTTTCGTCATAAATCGAGGAGGTGAAATAGCTAAAAATCCAGTAAGTATCCATGTGACCTGGGTGTGAGTATAGAAGTACTGCTGCTTAAGCGCTACTTGCAGATCGACAAATTCATGTGGTTTTTGTCATTTTACCCGCATTTTATCAGGAAGGCTTGAAAATACGACACGTATAGAACCAAAATATCAGCATCTTGATTACCTCATTCTAATCAACTGATGGGGTCAGTATAATTCATAAACAAATTTGTATACGACTTATCGGCAGGGGAAGGTGGGTCCGAGTTTCAACCTTCGTTTTGGTCGAAAAACTATTGTCTCTGGAGGCGATTTCGCCGAACTTGGTGTTCTTGATTTAGTAGAGTCGATTACTTCGCGTCGTCTTTTTTTTAGAACGAGATAAAGATATATGAATCTCGAACCGATATACGCATTTAGAATGAGAGCTGGGGAGAATTAGAATGAAAGGATCGTTTGAAAGATCGGCTCGGCGGGTAGGTAATGGTATTGATGTAATGGAAATCATACTAATAGAGTTCTTTTTACACAATACGTTCTCGAAAACTAAGCGCAATAACAACAAGTAGACGTTGGCACACTTGAACGCGCCGTATTTGGCCGATTGCTTTTCTACGAGGAAAAAATCACTTCACCGTAACTTTTACCTCAACTCTCGACTATCATATCTCGCTAGACTAATCAAGGTATCTTCACAGATGTTTTCAACAAGATCTTCGCACGTATCGACAGTGAACTAACTGACCTGGAAGAAAACCGAACAGCTATCGATACTGAGTCAATACAGAACCTTGAATTATACGTTTAAGTTTTTTTTCCATACAGGTTGTATCATCACATACATGATCACTCTTTGATTCAATAGCACTTTTAGGTTCTTCTACCTCAGATATACGTCGCCAAAATGTTAAGTCCCATTGAATATTTATTCCCTATATCCACATAACAAAATAGTTTAAGTTACCAATAGAATTTTTTTCGTCCCGCGAATAATCAAGTATTTGTTTCGTCATATAAAATAAAAATCATATCATAATTAGAAATAAATAGTTAGATAAAACTTCAACAATCACAGGATGTACTGTTTAACCGCTGCTGATACGTCAAGAGCAATCAACTATCAAGGGCTATCAATCTATTTTAAAATTAACTAGGCACGTCGAAGAGGAACAGACATCTAAAGCTGGTTACAAAGACCAACCTAGGCGTCCCTTAATGATCTAAATATCCTCCGTAGAAGTGCAAAACTTAAATGGGAGTAGGAAAACAAATCTGGGAATTATCAAAAAAAATTGAGTATATTCACAAATTGATTTTTTTAGGAGGCTATTACTTTTATGCCTTTATAATAAATCGCTACACGTTCGAGCTAGTTGTTATCGGAATCGTGAAGACAGTGAAGCATAAAATTTCATTTTTAAAAAAATTGTTATGTTTTAATGGCAGTGGCAGAGCCAGTTAATCGAGATGAAACAAAAAAAGGCAAGATTTATAATAAAAATGAAGTTGTTACAAACAGTTAATTTTGTTCGTAATTTTTGTTGTCTTCTTCTTCTTCTTCTTCTTGCCACACTTTAGGGAAATCTATTAGATATTAGATTTTCTTAGAAATACGTTTTCTTACAACGTTTAAGCCAAACAAATATAGAACTGATAATGATTATTGAATTTAAATGCTAATTTTTCGTGTGAAAATAGTTTATGGCTATGCTTCGAATCCATCAAACCCTTTTCAAGCTTCTACTATTACCTTTGGAACACTGAGATATCTCTAAGAGCAATTTCCAGTGCCAGAAATGGAGTTAGCCAGTGATAGCGTTCACGTCCGCGTGGGTGACAAAAAATTAGGCCCCACATTTCGTATACACAACATTTCATTTGACGCCCTAGACAATTTGAGCAGGCATCCCTCGTCTTCTTCTACTTAGATGTCAATGGATAACGAAGTTAGGATTTTTCTATATTATTTATGCCCGAAAAGCATCCGTACAAATTTCGGCATGCTGTTGTTAACCTTTGTTCAGAGCAGATAGTTAGACAACTGGCTTATTCTCTCTCTCTCTCTCTCTCTCTCTCTCAAAAAGGCAACATTTATAGAGATATATATATACATATATAAATGTTGCCTTTTTTGTTATAGCATTCTCACCGACCTAAACAGTATCAGGTTTAGTCAAGGGCATTAGAACAGGGATTTACCTTTGATACGAATTGTAGTACTGCATTTGGCCGACTTGTTCTCGACTTATACCTTCGTGGTAGTTCGTGGTGATTGGAAACGAACCTGAGGTTATTTTTATGTGAGGTGTACGTGTGCCTGCTGTTCGATTTGAATAGTGTTGAATCGTAATGCTACGATCCAAATTGTGATTATTTCTAAAGTATGTGCACACAGATCTGTTGTTATATTATTATTGTCCTTTACGTGCGTTTGTTACCTAATCTCGACCGTGGCTATCTGCTACCATTTGTGACTTTCCACCGAATTGTTCAAAAATTGAAGCTAGCGACAAACAACAAGCACTACGATGTTCAAAGGTCGCATCGGGAGGCAAAATCACCCCAGTTTCAAGGCACACAAGATCGCAGCATGTAGAAACCATTCCCAACGTTACATCCTGATGAAAAGTGAATGGAAATGAGGTTCATTATTGCGCAAGTTCAGCAAAGAGACAATAGTTACATTCACTATACTATTTCGATACGAAAGTGTCATCAAGATCCGAGTGCATCACTTCGGAAACCATCTACCTTACGGGGATAAATTTCAGTTGTTCGCAGTTGCCCATGACCGTAGTGATGTTTCAGGCCGCCAGTTATGAAATGGAACAGGATGACCTAGAAAGCCATACGATGATAATCGATATACGAGGCTTTCTATGTGTGTACGCGCTTAACCTTAATTCATACATTCAGGATTTACTGGAGATTTACATTACACAAAACTAATTAGATACACAATAAACGCTTATCGTTTGCGTCTTCCGACCTGGCATTGTCGACGACGGATATTCGGCACTGTTTCGTTACGCTAACGGAGTCAATAAATAATCCTACCGTATCCAGTCAACTACAGTAAATAATTCAGGACATCATAACCCTTTAAGGAGATTTATTTTTGGGGCCGTGTTCTTCTGTATAAACTCCTAACATGTACGAGTAGCAATTGCAAGGGTGCTCAGTAGCGAATTTCAATTATGGACATTGTCTTACAATTTGCAGTTGAAGCAAATTATATTCGATCAGAACGTTCACACCTTAATCATTGCATTGTGGGAAGCTATGATTATAGCAGTCAAGTAGTGCATTTAGTCCATGTAACAGGTGTATATTATCGCCAGACGAATCATTTACCAAATAAGCTATCCTGGATGAGCGATCCATCACCGAAACACTATAGCATATAATGGGACGTGGGATTAAGGTGGTTCACAGTTTTTCGTTTTGGAGTAAGTTTTTACAATACCGCAGGCTGTGAGTCAGAACTCGGTAAGGATTTGAACCTTCGGAGTTAAGCCTGGCCCGCAAAGATCTGTATGTCTGCTCTACCTCGCTTTATGTAAAATTAACTGCTCTTTTGTAGGGCAGGTCCTTCAAGAACTACTTGATCCAATGCTGTGTGTGTCTAAACTCTCATTACCAACTTCTTCGACAGGTATTAGATATCTCTTACTCTAAGCGATCTAACGGATGTTCAACTTTAAGGGATAACATCAAAATCTCTAAAGCGTTTTAGGACACTGTTCCATTTAACATGTTCGGTGTGCAAAGAAACTTTAATAACCCCGCAAATCCCACTTAAGTGGGCTGCAAGACCAAAACAGAACGCCGTGTCACTGGGTAAGTTCGTTTTTAAACCTCATTACAGTTTCCGCCTAAAAGCAATGACACGCCCTGAGCCCGGTAGATGGGCTATTATTTGTGCAGTGTGAGCTAGCAACACGTCAACAAAGGCCATTGGATTCTACAGTAGACACAATAGACGAAGAGCCTTGTTTACAATCCTGCTTTTGCCGTCATTCTAATCAGATTAGGAATGCCCTTGAAATACTATGGGACTTAAATTTGTTCGAACTACTCGGCCTATCGTTACCTATTGCGTCTCCTGCAAACGATATGTTTCTTATAAAATCTACTATCGTTATTTGTCGCTTGCTTAGTTCTTATTATACAAATTGTAATTAGGCGACAATTTTTAGGGTTTTATTATTATTATAGCTCATTAGGGTAATTTTATTTGTTTCAATTATTTGCTGGACATATATGCTAACCCCGTTGCGCTACCATAGTTCGATAATCAAAATACTTAATATAAATTGCCGCACGTTTGTGCTCTGAGCAACAATTTTTTTAAAGACTCTACAGGGATAACTTGAAAGTCGGAAACGCCTGGTTTCTATCCTGGACAGATCTCTTGGGATTCCCAGCGTTCCAGCGAACGAAGATAATTAGTTCCTTCAAGTGTAGAAATTATCCAACCATTACAGTTTGTCTTACCGCGTCCGGTAATTTTTTGATAGACCGTCGTCGAAATTTCTCACTGCCACTGTCCATTGCGCTTTCATATATATTGTCATATAGATTGTCCCCAATCTTCCCGGCATTTTTATACATAAAATTCTATAGTCGTCGCCATTTCATCAGATGAATTCGTTACCCACTAACGGGAATAAGGTAATCAATCCTGCTGTTAATTTTTCAGCATTAGTCCAATACGGTCGGTTCGTCTAATGAGAAAATTCGCCTAAAGGCAAAATAAATATTCAATGGATATGGCCCTAAAGCAAGAACAAAATTTGACTTGTGTCTGCTTTTACTAATTGATTCATTAGACATCTCTAATGTAGTACGTATATATCATTGCCTAATTATATGTTAAATGGAAACTCTTGACTAGTTTTGCCAAAGCCCGAGTAGCAACAATCAGTAGAAAGACATCTGATTATTGATACTATAATTATTTATTTTTTTTATACGACGAAACACATACTGAGGACAAGATATCCCGTGAGTAAGAACGACAACTTAAGCCATTTTTGGGGACTGTTTATTATGCTTGCAAACATGAACGAGAAAAATAATAATAATAATAGTAATACTCATGTTGGTAAGAAGTCACGATTTGAAACATGACAGTGCTTCATCGCAATTTCGAAGTTTTGCGGTCGATAGGTGAGCACGTTATCTACTATCACTTCAAGAACTGGTCGTCATTATCATCATTCTTAAAATCTGTCAATGTAATGCATAGTCTTATCATCTGCATCAAGTCAGTCAGATGTATATTCAGTCCAGTAGAATTGGTTCCCTTTTGTTAGAGATCTTAAGGGCTATTACACAACGACGCATCGGGAACAACACACATACACCAGCTGATTGTTGTTTCGTTGATAGTTAGGCCGACGAATTCTTTGAATCTGTGTTCTTTTTTTAGCATGTCCTCAGTTCTCTCAGTTCTAGGAAAAGAAAAGAATTGCGGAGTATGGGCCTCAGGAGGTTGAGAACTTACGCTATCGTCTCGTTATAGTAGCAGACCACGGCCAAGCTTTTCTGTTGTGTTCAGCTTCTAGCAATGACCGCTTATGCTTGTTCCTTTATCCCTAGTGAAGTTTTAACTATAGAAACTTCTGCTAATCAACTGAAGGCCTGATCTTAGTTAGATCTGGCACACTATACTGGATATGACTTTATAATATTGTAGGATTTTACTAGAACTAAATAAAAACGATAAGAGCAGAAAAATGGACGTGTATTGGTCGTTGTGGATCGATAACTACGCATAAATAAACGTGTGCCATATGAGCCTGAATGCTATAGCTACACATATATCTCAACTAAGGTTAAATGATAGAATCGACTTTTCGTAATCGCTTGCAGGAAACTTCTTACGCCCAAAGGATGTAGCAGTAGCAAGAGGTAATAGGTTAAAAAGTTGAGCCACCTTTTGCTAAGATGAAAAATCAAATTTAGCTTTTGAATTTTTTGTTGCTTTCAAATTACTCTTTTCCCTTCCAGATTCAGAGTTCGCCTTAATGTTTGTTTCAAACTTTACGCCCGCTATTTCTATTGGCTATTTGTTTAGACAGCTGGCCCCAAGCGGGGAACGAAGGGTGTCCGTGTTCAGTTTTTAAATCAAACTACCCCACGTGTCAAGGATAGTTTTTTTTAGAACTTTATGATTAGAACTCTATCCGTGTCACACAGAGTGTGACTAACTCAAAAAATGTTTATTTAAGGCAAATAGCATGACCCTGGTCAGTAAATGTGTGGAGCTGTTTCTGAAACATTAGCTGGCACGTGTACTTACAAAACGCGATTTTCCAGGTATAAATTTTCAGTGAGATCTTACAATGCTTTCTTATAATTAAAACAGTATGGCCAAATCTGCTATGGGCAGTCATCTGCTAATTTGTAAAAATGATGTGCGTCTTCCGAAACGAGCCAAAAATCCAAAAAGGCAGAAGCGAGCCTGATGTCGATTACGTAGATAAGAACGATACAGAGGCTATAAACTTATGCACGAAGTGACGGGCAAGCGAGTAACTTGTGTACAAGTTGCTAATTTGCTAAATAAAAGAAAAGGGTTTCTATTAATATTACCGCCTTAGGAGAGATCATTCTGACAAACCGTTTTCCCTTCATTAATTCAAGCCTTTCAAAAAAGGTTTTTTAGAGTGACTACCGTCGCATGTCTCGTAACCTCAGTTGTCCCTTATATTTATCCAGATCATAAAAATACCTTTCCCTTGTAGAAAGACTTGTACCTTTCCTAAGTTCTCATCACCATTTACTAAAGGGCTGACTTACGCTTGTGGTATGCACACGCTATTTACGTGAAAGTTGAGGGCCGATAGCATGCAGAGAAAAGTTGATTCGCTTGTATTGATAAGTGCATCAGGAAACATATTTTCTACTCTCGACAAAATCACGTGGTAACAAGTATTCAAGTTCAAGTTACCTTAAAATGCCTAGTCGACAAAGAAATGAACAAGCTATTTTTTTAACATTATGAATTTTATAGTGGTAAGACGACAAACATTTGTTCGAATTAAGCTGCGCTTGCTCCGTCATAACAAATCACTATGTGTTGTAGTTGTGAAACAACAGCATGTTGCCGGCCATATTAATTATCGATTATAAGCTGTTGCTTGACCCTTTAATACTGATTATAAAGAACAAATACGTAAAGAAGATGTCAGATATTTTCCGAACCGTTAGCAAGTGGATTTCTGAATAACAGTTTGTATTAATAAGAAGCTAGTTTCTATAACAGATGTCAAACAAAAAAGAAACCTAGTGTGAAACATCGGCTATAACGACTAATTAAGAGTCCTAAACGAGCGTATTACGTTAAATCTCCAAATAGAAATATTACAAATTCTAAGTGGGCAAGTAACTGTGTCAAAGACTTAGTGACTGGATTTAATGTAACAATGACTAATATATATTAGTGAACGGCCATATGACATTTCTTAGTCAGCGAAGAACGCTATTATTTTGATTCTCTCGAAATTCTGTACTTCATGGCTCATATCTGCCCCCATACAGATTAGAAGGCAACAATTTGTCGCCCTCTAGTCCACTAACCCACGAATACGTAAACAAGCCACATAGATATCTGTAGTTTGTAAACTTTATTTGTGGATAGAAGTTAATTCTGCCTCGAAAGTGAGTCACTTTCTATTTAAAGATAAGTGGCAATAACTGAAGATTCTACATTAAATGTGAAAACTTTGAACTACTGCTAGATGTAACTCGTCACCGTCAAAGAAGATCGAAATCACGCGGTGTCGAAGGCACTTTTTCGGCAAAGCGTTTAATTTATAAACAGATTCATTTATATGAGCAAACACGAGTACAGTCCTTTTTAGAAAGGAGCTACGTTTTCGCGTGACGAGAAGCTTCTTTCGTTTCGAAATTCTACCGTAAGGTTGTCTCGTATTTTGATCTGCATCGTCAGAAGGCGCTGATTGCACGGGGATGATAAGGGATTTTAAACAGATAGCTAGCCATTGATGTTCTTCAAGGCGACTCGTTACGCTACTCTTCTAATATCAAAATAACACGACTGGCTATTGTAGAGTAGACGAAAATCTATAATTTTTTTTCATTATAAACTGTGTCGTCGACCACTGAGTTGGCAAATTAGACCAACTTTGGTTTGAAATATAGTGAATTGGCAGTCGACTGAACAATATTTCCGATCGGTTTTTTTTCGAAGCGGCGTAATCGACGTTACTGACGCGCATAAACATGCGAAATGTTGTTATTTGTTGTTGCTAGTAGTAGTGAAAAACTTCATAGTTATAGGTCGGAGTGAGTATTTGAAACACATTGTATCATACGGGTAATGCGAGTCTATGGAACTAATTCGAGGGATTTGCCAGATGTGAAGATTGTACTCGAAGGTAATGAGCGGCATGATGTATAGAAAAACTTACTCCATATCTGTAGCACCTACTCGTATCGTCGGGCTCGTGAAAACCTGATTTTCTGTAGGGTCCATAAGGGAGATCGATGTCGATTTAGCCGATTCATGCTCCCAGTTCTTAAGATTCGTCTCGAAGGCTTCGGCTGCTAAGAGCTCAAGGCGACGACGGACAGCAGTGGCGGATCAGCTAGGAAATACGCAAGGCCATTTCTGCTCACTATGTGTGGTCTTAGTAGTCCAAAGAGGAAGAGGTGTTTGATGCGATTGAATTGCGTAAGGTCCTTTACTTAAGGATCTTCCTAAATTTCACGTGCGTTATACGTTGCGACTAAAATTTTAGCTCGAACAAACTGAGGTTGTTTGCGAGGGACAAGCGATTAGGCAATCTGATCGCCCAAGCGGCCAACATTGTTTTCCTGCAAAACTTTCAGTTTTGCGCAGAGTAAAACTTCCGCAAGGAATTCCAAACAGAGAAACTGGTTTACACAGGTTAGAGGACACCTGGCACGGTACAAGATGTCAGTAGCAGGTACCTTTCATGCTAAATTTCATCGCTGTTGTCCAGGTGTTACCAGATAAACCAGATGTCACTTGTGTGGAGCGTACTGCACTTGGACCCTGTTCAACTCGTATATATATATATTTAGGTCGTCTACATATGAAAAGAATAAAAATGTTATCCCCTGTTCCCGTGACAGCTTAGAGAGTGACGTGTTTGCTTGGAATCATAAAGACACGTGGTGGTTTAGATTCAAATCTGGGCATAAGTACAATTCGTTTCGTGCTGGAAATTAGCTGTCTGATAGTACGCCTAACGGCGGTAACGAACGTGGAGCTCGAAACATTATGTTCTGCGTAAAGGATGCGCGTTCGACTACTTCGTGAGTGATGGCTATCTTATTTGTCTGTAAAGTGGCAGTGAAAAGTTGTGCGCAGCGTTCTCACCGGAACCCATGTCGCTTCGTTGGGATGCCTCCGTGATGCATATGGTTTTCGACAAACCGTCCTGATCACGAAGGCTTTTCGCTCAAGGCTGCAACTGTAGTCGAACCACAGTTTATGCTGTGAGGGGACGAAAAGGCCGAAGAACCTCGAGCCAGCTACGGCATTCACCACATCAGGTACAGGCAAAAGGTATGGGTATAACATTGCGTCGCTAAAGCGACCTCTCAAAGTGTCCCACTGGACAAAGCATTATCTACAGATAGAAAACATAACGCCAGCAAATTGCGCCTACAAAATACCGTATAACACTTGGAAGTTTGATATTTCCCAGAGACTGTCGTTATTCCACAACAACGTTTTAACAGCTTTAGCGATTAACGTATACAATGTAAACATGCACAATTTGTTGAATATACCATACGCACTGAAGACGGCCGTAAATCTGAGGTATCTTGTCCTGTGAACTATGATGCGGGCAAAGGCCAGTACTGCTCCAACGAGAAAATTTTTTCGCCTACTTGATTGACTGGGAGAAGCTTCTTTGCCTAAAGGTATGTCTACAATACTTTAACCGTTGTTTGAGACGTTTACATCGCTGCGCAGAGCAAACTATCTTGAGCTCTGATGTGATGATGCACTTCATAAGAACTAAATATAGGAACATATAACTAGCCTGCTACTGAAACAGGGTTGAGTGAATTTTATACCTTGCTTTCCTAAGCCCTTACTGTGCTCACAGATGTATAATAATCGATAGACTTCAAACGTTGTTTTTGTAAGGCCAAATTCATACGGCGCTCATCAACTTAATTTTTGCAGATTTGTTAACCGTTACGGAACGAGTGCGCCGATCAATGAGATATGCGTTTCGGTTTTTACTAAATAATCTTGAGGTAAGTTTAGAGTTTGCGAGACTGGTTAGCTTATAATTAACTTTCGATGCTATTTAATGCCAATTTTCTCGCTCGACATATTGTTCAATATCGAAATCAAGAATGTCTTTCGTGATATTATAGTGTGCTTACACCGAACAGTTCTCGATTTACATGAAATCATTTGAAACTATATAATATTCCAGGATGTAATCTTTACATACCTGTTGAGTTTATCTCATCTTTTTTGCAAAAGTTTTGCTGGAACTGAGGCCACTACGTTATACGTCTATCGGTACACGGTGTATGTACTTTACGGTAAACGATATTCTAGGTGCTTAATCCTGCTGTTCAAGAACTCCGATCTAAGCCATCGCAATGAGGCCGAGCTAGTTACAATCACAGTAGGCCTAGACTTGTGGCCCAAATTAAAATTGTAGTTTCGGCGCGTTAGGCTTTGTTTGTTCAAGACTAGATCTAAGCATCACCTTGCCATCATCAAAAACCAATACAGGAGAAAGCCACATGCACGTTTTTTGACTTAATTGGCAGCAGGTCGACAGAATATTTCAGTAACAAGTTTTGATAAAAACACTGACTATGATTCAAGAAGAGAACAAATCATAAATAAGAAAAAAACATGTTGGACCTTAATTAGAACAAAGAGTTAGGGCTAGCACTACTAGCCAGTACGATAGAGATCAGTAGTCGATGAAGCCAACTTGTTTTAACTAGTCCTCGCGACTTTGGCAAGCTAAACCATTGAAAAAGATGCTTCCATTGCTAAGCAAACGCCCCAGTGTAAAACTTCGTGCTACCATACATCAAGAGTTTGAATTTTTATAAATTCCATTTTTAAAAAAGCAATGCATATTACATTTACTAAGAATTACCGAAATACTTCAAAGTAGAAGTGTCTTCGGCAAATTTGATAGTAGACTAAAATGAAGTCAAAAAAAAATGGAACAATGTCAAGAACAGTACATCTATACACTATATACAGCTAGCTTTCGGTCAGTGAGTTCTCTGAAGCTTAAGTACATCAAAACCGAACCAGCGGAAAAGTCATACCTCTCATAAAAGAGCCGCTTTCACATGAATCTGACCGTGTTTTCATTCATTAATGCTCGTAGCGCGACAGTCGATTAGGTTTCATCATATAGTGAAAGCTGCATTGGATTTGAAAACTATAGGTCCGCTCAAGGTTCTTTATCGAATTTTTTTACAGAAAGGTGCGCCTTTTCAATGCTGTTCAAAATATTTTCAAAACGGTCATCTAGGTTTTGACCTTCTCTCTATCGAGTTCTTATCTTGTAGGTAAGTTGCATTAAAAATATGTTAAAAGCTATTGTTTGTCAACTTTTAAAATAATTGAGAAATTTTGTCTAAGTCCTAATTCTTTGTCTCAAGTCCACCATTAAATGTAAACTACATGGAATACTTCGTAACTTCATTTCTAATTCTTATTGAAGTTTGTACTTTGCCAGCAGTTAGAAATAAGTTGTTTGAAATAATTGCGGCCAACAGCTAATAGGGTAGCGTGTCTTAACG
This sequence comes from Varroa jacobsoni, assembly GCF_002532875.2. Lineage (NCBI taxonomy): Eukaryota > Metazoa > Arthropoda > Arachnida > Mesostigmata > Varroidae > Varroa > Varroa jacobsoni. Next base: position 262,427 of record NW_019213070.1, on the reverse strand, counting down.
GTAGGAGCGAGAGTGTCAACAACAAAACAACAATCTAATGTTTCAGATTTTGCGTTGCCAATAGATATCTTAAATATATTCGTAGTTGTTTTGTAAATACGTAGCCCTCTATGGTGAGAATCCGACATGGAGGATGGACGTGATTTACAAAATCTAACCGGTGTAAATCAAGCACCGTTCTCAGCTAATAGTCATGAATAGCCAGAGATAATTGCATGACTACTCTCTAGGTACCCCCAAACGTGTATATGACAGCATAACTAGGAACAAATAGTTTGCTAACTATGACGGCCTGTTGCTGAGAAATTCGATGAAGCACAGGGGCAAATGCGTGTTCTGTAAGTAACGACCCCCCTTCCGCCCCGTGTCAACTATATTCGAAGCAAAAATGGGCGCGTCGAAAGATTAGCGGATAATTCGGTGAGTACAGGTCATACAAAAATGCGAGGAAAGGAATAGGTGCAAATATCCCACGTAGTCCTATTGTACTTAACTGCTAGCTGATAACATTTACTGCAAAACCAGTTTGCATTTGTTTTGTAAACTGGATAGAGAAAAAACGAGGAGAAAAGTCGGTATTGAAAACGAATTAACATTAGGACACGTTATACGTATATACAAATACGGAAGCAATAAACGAGCAATTCCAGTCCCGGATACCATACCCCGCGTCCTTTACAATTTAAAGCAAAGTCAAGCTAATATTGATTTGGCAGCGGCCTCGCTGCTATACGTTTTTTACGGGACTGACCGCGAAAACTTCAATGTACGCCCAAGAATGGGACAGTGTGAAACATTTCCACCACTAAAAAATGTGTATGCCTCGACCCCCAGGTCGGGAGATGGCATGAGCATCTGCGTGAGGCACATGAAACATTTATTCAAG